>NC_081412.1:304464369-304739369 GCF_030272615.1 Cryptomeria japonica
ATCCAACATTTCTCATATAACATAGAGACAGACATATCAGTCACTATCTTGTGCAACACCAAGCAAAAGGATGGAGAATATTTTTCATCATTTTTACAAAGATAGAGGAATCTAGCCAGCAGATGCTCTTGTGAAATTCCACAAAAACAAATGGTAGAGATGTTCACCCAAAATGTTAACAAAGACATTGGTTATGACCTAAGAAAATCTTGTTTGTCCACCTTAAAAGACATCATTGAAAAAGGCTTAGCAACAGAGAAGGTCCTAAATGAACAAGGAGTCATTAAGATATTCAAGGAAAACAAAGATGACTTTAAAAGAAAAAATAAGCCAAGATTTTGGAATAAAAACAAGAACACAGTCAATGATGGTGTTGTTGATGCCAATACAGTACAACCCAAAATCATTTTTTCCAGATCAAGCTCTACAAACAATCAGGTGAATACTCAAACAACTTCCAAATCACGAAGGAAGTACACTCCATTGGGAGAACCACTTGAGTCAGTTTTCAAGAAGCTAGTGGCAAACAAGATAATCACAATTCCAGATTTGCCTCCATATGAGCCAAAGGTTAAACAAAATTGGTGGAATGATGATGATTATTGTGATATTCATAAGAGAAAAGGACATAAAATAAGAAATTGTCACTGACTGAAGAACATCAGACAAGATCTTATTGATGGAGGTGACATTGAGATTTAAGGGCATTCATCCAATCAAGAACATGAGATGTTTAAGGAACCATTCCCAAAACATGACAAGGGAAAAGTTAAAGCCATAGATGACCAAACTAACTATATCAAAGCATATTATAACTATGATTCAACTATCAATCACATTTTGATGGACAATTATATCTCTACCATTATCATCAAGGACAAAATGCCAGAGAATTCTACCCATAAACCCAAGATTGTCCTAAAAGGCATTGGATCTTCTTCGAAACTTACCTCTGAATGTAATGTTACAACTCATTGAGGTAAATTCACTTTGCAAGGTGCTCCAGCTAAAAACACCGCTTCCTCATCAACTAAGCCTGACTATGACCTTGTAGAATAGTTGGGGAAGACACCCACGCTTATCTCAATCCTTGAGCTCTTACGCATATCCCCCACACATTAAGCCATTCTTGATAAAACTTTGAGGGACACTTCCATCCCCATTGATCTGAACGTGGACTAGTTTCAAGCCATGGTGGGATATCTTTCCATTCCACACTCCCTTACATTCAAGAAAGCTGATGACATCTCTGTAAGTCAGCCACATAATGCACCATTACACATTGAAGCCTTCATACACAAAAATCGAATAAAATGAGTCCTAATAGATGGAGGAGCAGGTCTAAACATTTGCACATTGAGCACTATTAAACAATTGGGATATTTAGATAAAGCTGTGAATTCTACAAACAAAATTACCATCAAGGCATATGATGATGAAGAGCATTCATCCAAAGGCACAATCACCTTACCTCTCAGAGTTGGGCCAGTTACAAAGGATGTGGTTTCTCAAGTCCTAGACCAGGATCTCACATACAATATATTACTAAGACGTCCTTGGATTCATGAAATGAGGGCAGTCCCATCTACATATCACCAATGCATTAAGTTTCCTTGCAATGGAGTTGAAATAATAGTTAATGGTGATCCTAATCCATTCATATATTGCAATAACTTGAGACCAAAAACTGAGATGATCATTCCAAGTAATAGGGAAGTTGTCCCTTCTTCTGCATACATTGATCCTGAATCATTAAAACCTTCAACATCAAAACAAGGTGAGCTTAAAGGAAAATATCAAGATAAGGGCATGGGTGAATACACTTTGAATCAAACCATGTGTTTACAACAAGTTATGAGTTCACTAAAATAATATGGAAGACCACATCCTAATAAAATGGTATCTATCATTATACTCAAATGGGACCCTACTATCTTTCAAAGATGGGGTGAACTGGAAGAAGAAGACTTATACAAAATGCTTTACACAGACCTTGAAAATGATACACAAGATCACATTAGCCTACCATGTGAAAAATATGGCAAAGGGTTCAAGATCCTACAAAAATTTGGGTATGATGGCAAAAGTCCTCTTGGCTTAAGAAAGGAAGGCATCATTGAACCTTTACAACCCGAATTGACATTCAAAAAGGAACGCTCGAAAGGACTTGGTTTCATGACTTCCAAGGTAAACACTCAAAAGACAGGAGAAGCATTACAAATCAAAGCTACCAAAATTCAACAAGAGAATCTCTATTCCACAGACTCCAATGAATGGGAGTGGGATTCAGACAAATCCTCCAATGACTATGAACTCATCGAGACATTTAGAGAACCAAGTGAACCCACAAAAGAAGAGGAATTTTATAGAAAATTCAAAGCTGGTCAAGAAACAATCCCTGGGGATCCCACACAGTCCTTGCCTCTAGTTTCTAGGTCGAAATCACATAGGATGAGGACACTTGTCCCGAAATGCGCTACTAGTAATGACAATTTGGATTCATTCACAATCGAGACAGATGAGGAGAGTGCCAACGATGACCTCAATAACTACCTTGACATACCTGAATATAACTGCATCTTCACTCTTAGCCCCGCTAACTTTGAAGATATCAAAGGCCTTCCCCTTATTCACCACCAACTTATTGACTGGGACTAGGAAGGACCTGCACAGTTTGACACATTCCAAAATGATGAAACCTTTATTGACTATCTAGGCATATGAGATGATCTTCCCCTTGGGGACCATAAGGCAGGATATACTATAGAACTCAATAGTGTGGCATATTTATGTGAGGGTGTCAGGCCTTCCAATCACAAAAACATAAAAATAAAAACAAATCAAGGGTCTTATGGCAAAAACAACGTTGTGGCATTGTCTAACCCCAAAAAAGTAAAAAGAAAGGACATACCTGAGGGTAAAAACCTCTCTGAGGCACCCGAGGATGGAAGGCTCGACATTCTCCCAGCATCATATGAAGAAAAATCATCTATGTTGGTAGAGGAGACCATAAAAACAAACATTGGTATAGAAGAAAGTCCGCATAACATATTCCTAGCTCAATCCCTGACAGAGACAAAAAGATCAAAGTTCATAAGTTTCTTCACGGAGCGACAAATTAATTTTGCATGGTCATATGCTGATATGCCTAGATTGGATCTGGATTTGGTAATGCATCATTTGACAGTTAAACCGGGGGCAAAACCAGTGAAACAGAAATTAAGAAAGATGCATCCACAAGTGGTGTTATTAGTCAAAGCAGAGCTTGAAAAATTATTGGATGTCAGATTCATACGTACAATTGAATATCCTAAATGGATCTCCAACTTAGTGCCTATCAGTAAACCAAATCGTAGCATCAGAATAAGTACAGATTTCAGAGACATCAACAAAGCTTGTCCTAAGGATGACTTTCCATTACCAAATATTGACTTGAGCGTAGATCTCATAGCAAGTCATGCGATGTTATCTTTGATGGATGGATTCTCTGGTTATAATCAAATAAAAATCGCATCCGAGGATCAGCACAAAATAGCATTCACTTGTCCTTGGGGAACTTTCTGCTTGAATGTCATGCCCTTTGGGCTAAAAAATGCAGGCGCCACATATCAAAGAGCCATGACTACTATTTTTCATGATCTCATGCATGTTACTATGGAAGATTATGTTGACAACCTCTTGGGAAAATCAATAGACAGAGATACACATTTGGACATACTTTCAGTCATTTTTTATCGATTGGAAAAATATAAAGTAAGGCTAAACCCCAGGAAATGTGTCTTTGGAGTAACCTCTGGGAAGCTCCTAGGATTCATTGTCTCAAAGAGAGGCATCGAAGATGATCCAGCAAAAGTCAAGGCCATCCTAGAGATGCAACCACCAAGAAATATCAGTCAACTTCGATCTTTGCAAGGGAGACTCTAGTCCATACGAAGATTCATAGCATAACTTGCAGATAAATGTAATCCTTTTCAGCACTTGCTACATAAAAACATCAAATTCAAATGGGATGATAACTGTCAACAGGCTTTTCAGATACTCAAAGATTATCTTCTGAATCCACTAGTTTTGATGCCACTAGTTCTAGAACAACCTCTACTACTATACATATCAGCTACTTCAACAACACTAGGGGCACTCTTAGCACAACAAGTTGTTGAGGGCAAAGAGAAGGCAGTCTACTACATCAGTTGCACATTGGTGGGATATGAGCTAAAATACACACCAATTGAGCGTGTGTGTCTCATTGTGGTCTTTGCTCAAAAATTATGACATTACATGCTAACTGATAAAACTAAGTTGGTTGCAAGGATTGATCCATTAAAATACCTTCTCAATAGAGCAACGCTTACTGGGTGACTAGCCAAATGGGTGATGCTCTTGAGTGAGTTTGACATTGAGTATGTGGATAGAAAAGCAATAAAAGGACAAGCTATCGCAAATCAGTTAGCAGATGCTCCCATGATAGATGATGTTCCTCTAACTTCAGAATTCCCAGATGAATCCATCTTGACAATATCACACACAAAGCCTTGACAGCTATACTTTGACAGCTCATACACACAGCATGATGCAGGAGTTGGAATCCTCTTCATAACTCCTCAAGGGGATTCTATACCAAAATCATATCGATTATCATTTCCCTACACTAATAACATATGAGGCATTAACAACTAGATTACGGATTGCAGTTCAGTGGAAGATCCAGGAAATTCATGTTTTTGGGGACTCTCAACTTGTAATTCATCAAGCAACTGATGACTACCAAACAAAGGATGAGAAATTAATGCCTTACAAAAGAATGGTGGATGACCTAAATCAACATTTTACAAAGTTAGACTTTGAACAAATACCAAGAGAGCAGAATCGAGCCATAGATGCTATGGCTACAATTGCTTCACTAATCGATCTACCACAGAATGAGACCCGCTATGAGTTCTTGGTGGATAACCTTTTGGTTCCCTTGTATGAGATCAATCCTACTGAGATGATATGTGTCATCGGTCCTGAGTCCCAGCTATATGGCTCCATTTTCACATACCTTCATGACAATACCCTTCCTCCTAACCTATCCAATAACCAACATCAGACTTTTATTCGCCAATCTTATCGATACGTCATTTTAGCCAATATCCTATACCGTCGAGGTCTATATGGCACTCTTCTTAGATGTTTAGAAGGGGATCAAGCTCAAATTGCGTTACATGAAGTTCATGAAGGGATATGTGGTCCACATTCTAGTGGTCCTACCTTAGCCAAGAAACTCATCAGGACTGGATATTACTGGCCCAATATGGAAAAAGACTCATATCAGTTTGTCAAGAAATGTAAGTAGTGTCAAATTCATGGAGACCTCATTCATGCGCCAGCACAAGAACTTCAACCAATTGCGACTCCTTGGCCCTTTTGTCAATGGGGACTCGATCTCATAAGCAAGATTCACCCTCCTTCCTTCAATAGTCATAGATTCATCATCACTACCACAGAGTATTTCACAAAATGGATCAAAGCGGTGCCTCTTACATAAGTCGCTAGAAAACAAATTGCTACATTCATTCTCAACTATATCATTTGTCGATACGGTATTCGTGTTTCCATCATCACCGACAATGGGCGTCCCTTCAAAAATCAGGATGTTCGTGAACTCTGTGACCACTTCCATATTACCCATCATTTTTCCACACCTTATTACCCACATGGTAATGGTCAAGCTGAGGCATCTAATAAAACAATCCTTAAAATCCTAAAAAAGACAGTCGACAACGCTAGCTGCAATTGGCATATCCAACATAATCCCGCACTTTGGGCTTACCGCACAAGCGTCTGCACACCTATAGGAGCTACACCCTATTCACTTGTCTACGACACTAAAGCTATCTTTCCTACTGAGGTTGAGTTACCCTCTTTATGAGTCTCCTTGCAAAACATTATCAGTGACAAAGACTACAGGGTCTCTCACTTACAAGAACTTGAACTATTGGATGAACGAAGACAAACTTATTTTAATCATCTCAAAGCTTATCAACAACGAATGAGTCACAGCTACAATCATAAAGTCAAGCCTCGCACATTTGAGGTAGGTGACTTGGTTCTCAAAGAAAATCCTAAAAATCAACAAGACAAAGAGAAGGGCAAGTTCAAACCAAACTGGCTTGGTCCTTACATCATCACAGCAGCATATGGATCTAGTGCATATCACCTCTCAACCATAGAGGGTGAACCTTTGGAGGGTCCTATCAACAGCATGCATCTTCGCAGGTTTTACACATAGATCTTCAGAGTATCCTAATTCAAAAATACAAAAAAATCAAAAAAACACAAAAAGACAAAAAAAATCATAAAAAGAAAAAAATCATTACTTGGTGAAAAACTGGCAAACAAGTGCCTTGTAACACAAAAAAATTGAAAAAAATAGAAAAACATTTCATCCAACGGTGAAAACCACTTCGGTGGCACCCTAGGCAAGTACCATGGTGAAAATTGAGTCACCAACGCCATGCATAGAGACATTGCTCCTCCCTCCTTCAAGATTCCATTTCATCCTTCACTTTGCACACACTCACAACCTATCCATTCATAACAAACTTACCCATTCCCATCATGGCTTGTTATTGATCTACCCAAGATTGGTTAGTCATTCCTAATAATCCAACCTTTCCATCCACAATAAATTAGCTCCTATCTGTGGCTAAGGCAAATCCTACGTCTAGTGATGGGTGTGGAACTGAGAGCGTCACACATTCTGAGGAGTACAGTTTCTTCCAGTTTTCTTCAGTCTATCCACGCACAATCCACAATAAAGCAGCACTTGCATCACCAATCCACAATAAAGTTTCATCGTCTCCACAATAAAGTATCAGTTTCATGGATTCAGTCAGTTTTAGATGAGACATGGCAGCAACAATGGACTTTCAACAAATCAAATCTTTCAACAAACTCCGACAACATTATGGTTCAGTGCTATCTATCCTTTTTGTGAAAGTAAACATTATGACCACAATCAACTGGACTTATACAAGTGACAAGAGACACTAAACTTGAGGACTGCAATGGATGTTGGTGTCGAGTCTTGGTTTTCTTTTGATTTTATCTTTTTGGTGACATGTCTTTTAGCTCTTCCAGGATGTCTCTGACTAGAGATTTTATCTTCAGGATGTCTTTGACTAGAAAAGCGAGGATGGGGTATCGTCACCTCTTTTTTCTTTGTTATCTATTGCTTGTCTCTTAGTAATGCTATGACTTGTCCAAGGATATGAGGACACTGTGAGTCTAGTGTGAACTAGGGCATTCCTTTTTTGTGACTGTCTTATCTCCATGCAAACGAGTACAATGACTTTCTGGGTCGAACATATACCTCAATTGTCATAACCTATTTTTCCATAATAAAGCTCAATGATGATAACGCACAAGAAGCTCTTTCACTTTCATATCTTCTATCTTCCATCCCCCTTTCTTGATTGACTTCCATCATCCTTCTTGAGTCTATGTAGCCTGCCATCACATGATTGAGTATAATGACATGCCAAAAATATTTGCATTTCATGTAGTTGCACTAGCATTACCACATATTAAGCATTTCATACATACATATAGATATCACAATTGCATCATATCCTACACACAACACATATTAGCACATTTTACATTTGCATTATCATATTCATTTGCATTTCAGACATTCACATTTGCATTGGCATAACATATTAAAAACATAAAAGAACAAAAACATTGCATTTCATTATGTACATATTTGCATCCATATCATAAGCATCACATAGAAACATACATCATGAAACATCTCATCACATAGGTACACATGCATATAGCTGCCACAAGGATGAATCTCATATATATATATATATATATATATATATATATATATATATATATATATATATATATATATATATATATATATATATATATATATATATATATATATATATATATATATATATATATATATATATATATATATATATATATATATAAAAGTGTCATGATACAATGATGTCAAAATCATATGGCTACAATCACCTGAAGGTGTCTACATCATCATACAAAATGGTACAAAACTGATACATAGGGAGCCCTCTAGGCTATGATGAACTCCCTCCCTCAGAGCCGCCTAGCCTCGATGGAGTCTGAGCCCTGGAAGGACCCGCCCCAGGATCATCTCTCCTGTCCCCTCTGTCTGGTGGTGGTGGAGGACCCATAACCCCACCACTGGACACCTGTCTCCTATCCCTCCCTCCAGTGGTTGTCACTATCCACGATGGTCTATGAAAGCTCCTAGCCAACTACTCTGGTGGCACAGCTCCATAGTATAGGTCTCTCCAGTAGCCTATCTCCTCCCTGGCTCATAGAACATAAGCATAACCAGCTCTTGTGTCCTTTGTTGTGTGCCTCCCTGCCCTCAGTGCTATCTCAGCCTCGATATAATGCTAGATAGCTTGATCTCTCTCTCGCTCCGTGTCCCTCAGCTATCTCCCGAGTCTGGTTGTCTCCCTCCCTAGATCCTAGATCTCATCTGCTTGTCCCTGGTAGATCTCCCTCAACTCCAATAGCTAATCCTCCTCCTCTCCCCCCTGTACCTGTACCTGCTCATGCTCCTATACCTGTGCTGCTCCTATGGCTGCCCCTACCCCTGTCCTCATCCCTGTACCTATCTCGGACCCTGTGCTGCTGGAACCTATAAAGGCAATCCACCTTTGCCTCTCACCATGTGAGCCTACCTCTCCTCTCCACCCTCTCTCCATGGAGCCACTCTCCTCTCTCTTATCACACCCTGCCTCCTCTGTCGGCCTCTACCTCTGCCATCTCCATCATCATCCTCATCACCTTCGCCATCTCCATCTATCTGCTCCCCTGGATCTGTCAGTCAAGGAAATGGATGCTCGACCCAATATGCAGTATACTCTACATCCATCCCTACATCCTCTATCTCTGGCCACATATCCCAAGGCAAGGGAATCATCTCTACCAGCTGCATCACTACCTAATCATATGACAATAATGGCTAGAAGTGTGCCTAATACCTCACTATCTGAGCATACATCCTGAAACCCCGTGGCATCCACTGAATCCTGTCAAACTGCCTACAAACCCTATCAACCAACTGCCTCTCCAGTACATAGGGTGTCTGCCCAATCAGATACCTACTCCTAAAAGTGTATGGAAGCTCCACTGCATCATCCTCCCACTCCTCACACTCTCGGTACGGCCTCCATACCACAGTGTCAATCTCATCGATGACCCTGCACCAGTACTCCAGTCTCCCAATCTGCAGCTATGAGGTAATCATGTCATATAAGTGAACAAAACTATGCCCATGGCCCCTGCATCTAAAATGTATCGGTCGGGTCACTGGCAGATGCTCATAAGCCCATACCTATAATAATGTCACTCTGCAGCCCAATCCTACGGATCCATGGTATACAAACTGATGAAGCTCATAGTACAAATGTGCCAGCACGCATGGTCCCCAGGCATATCTGGTATGTTGTGTCACCAGTGTCTCCAAGGTGCTCCCCTAGCCCACAGCCAACCCTCGTGTCACCCTATCTGAACATAGGAACCCACTGATCACTCCTATCAATACTGATGGTAGTGCCAATCCTGTTCGTGTCATGGTATCCCATGCCACGTGTCTTGCCCTCATCTCTAGTCTAGGATCCTGAAACACTCATCTTAGGGCATCGCTATCTTCATCTCGATCATAGGGAATCAACTCCCCATCGATCGGTATCCTCAGTATCCTATATACATTCTCCAAGGTGACTGTCATCTCACCCATCGGCAAATGGAAAGTGCACGTCTCTGAGTGCCATCTCTCAGCTAACGTAGTCAGCAACCCCATGTTCACCTGAAACTCAGGCACATACAGAATATGTCACAAGCCCATAACCTCAATATCTGCTCTATCCTAAAATGTCAGCTCTGGTCGTAAACTCTAAGTCGATGGGAATCTCTCCCGTGACTCCAGCATAGGTAGGTACTCCTGCAATCAAACAAGTCAGTTGTGTCAGTCAAAGTGGAATTCACTGTTCATCACAAAATGTTGCTTATTATCCTAAGAGCTTATGATACTCTATCCTAGTGACACTCACTATTCATCACAAAGTGTTGCTTCTATCCTAGTGGTACTCACTGTTCCTTACAAAGTACTATGTGTTTTTGCACTCTCTGTTCATCACAGAGTGCTGCTCATATTTGCACTCCCTCTTCATCACAAAGTGCTGCTCATATTAGTACTCCCTATTCATCACAAAGTACTATGTATTGGTACTCACGGTTCATCACAAAGTGCCTTGATCTATCCTATCCTAGGAACTCTCCTTGAGTGTATCCTCTTGAGTAGGTTCCTGATTGGTAATGTATGTTCTATCACAGAATTGTCAATCCTAGCCCTATCTGCTATCCTAGTATTCCCTAGAGGACCTGCTTAAGTGTATCCTCTTAGTAGCTCATCCAATCGACAGCGTATGTTCATCATAGAACTGTCGATTTGGCCTTGAAGACACAAACGCGCCTTCATAACATAAACATGCTTACATACTACACAAACGCGCCTGCTCTGCACAGACGCACCTAAAATACACAGACATGTCTATGCTCTGCACAGATGCATCTGCTCTGCACAGATGTGCCCACATAGCACAGATGTGCCTGCCCAATGCAGACGCGCTCGCATTTGACATAGACGCACCTGGCACAAACACAGACGCGCATAGCTAACCTAGACGTGCTTGACACTAGCACAAACGTGCCTTGGTATTTTTTAACCTTGTTTGACATACCTAAATGCGCATGTATTGCTCTACCTAGCATGCATTAATGACAACATTTATTACGAAAAAGTACAAGGAGGTTTTGCAGTACTTACCGGCTCTCCTGCATCTGTTGGCCTCTGAAATCGGCAAACGCGATCAAATCTATGCACCAATGCCATCGCTGTTGGCTGTTGCTGCTCTATTCTCTCTCTGCACTCTGATCTCTCGGATGTGTGGATGACAATGAGGATGTATTCCCCTCGTGGTCTATTTTATAGACTGCCCTAACCCTAACCCTAGCTCTCATTTCCCGAGTCAGTCTTCTTTATCCCATGACTCTGTCACTTTATCCTATCCAGTCAGTCCATTCTAGCCTTTCTTTCTTATCAAGAGATTGTTTGTGATCTTTCTAGACATTTTCATCCAATCTCTCGAGGGGGCATATCATTCCCATCTTGGGGAAACTTTGTATCAGTTCATATTATCTTCTTTGAAACAACACGACAAGCTGCATTGTCTCAAAGAGGGGCAAAATGTAGACACCTAAAATTGTCATGTCTAATTAAATAAATATTTTTATTTATTTAATTATTTTAAGCCTAATTCTTCTATTAATTGAATAAATCTTTATTTATCTAATTAATTAATTTATCCTCTTCTAGCCTTATTTCTCATTTGAATAAATACCTTTATTTATTTAAATTACCCTTTTCCCAAATTAAATAAATATCTTATTTATTTAATTGATCTCACTTCTTCTATTAATTAAATAAATCTTTATTTATTTAATTAATTCATAAGCCTTTTCTACCTATGACACATGTCATTCATCTCTTAATTCCTACACTACCTACCCTCTCATTATTTTATTATTTTCTCTAACTACCCTCTAATCCTAGCCGACCATTTATCTTTTACACCTCTTAATCTTATCTCTCCATTTCTTATAGTGTCTTCTATATAAGGAGATGCTTCCTTCATTATCAACCCTTATCAATTGACTACTCGACTACTCTACGCTTTTGAACTTTCATATGCAATCAAGCCTACTTGCAACCACATTTCCATTCTTTGTTGAGCTCTTGTGCATATAAAATCTGAGAGCAAATATATCAAGCAAGATCAATGGAGATAGGAAGAATGAAGATCAAAACCCTATTGGACATGTGATGGTATAATCTTTGTGATTTCATTTGATTTGCATTGTCTTAGGTAATCTTCATATGTTATGGTGGATCTTTGTTGTTGTTAGGCTAGGGTTTTGTGGTTGAATTCATTTAGTCTTTCAACATTGTTGTTATCCATTTTCACCGTATATAGCAGCTACTTATGTTGTTACATAAACCATTCTTGTTAATCCATAAACTATTTCTTAAGTTCACAGTGATTTTCATATAGACTTTAGTTCCTTCCTTGAAGGAAACCCATAAACACAATCGCACATTAACATGGAAAATATCAAGACAAATCAAAACATCCTTAACATTTTGATTCATATGAAAATAGAAAATATAAATGGAGACAATTTTACAACAATATGATAGTCTACTCATTTACTTATTGAAATTACTGCGAGATTTGTACATTCATTCCCTCAGGAATTTTCCTCCAGAGAAGAGCTATACAAAGTCCTATTCTACCTGCCCAGAAAATTAAAAAAATCAGAACCCCTAATACAACATTTATATTCCTATTATAACATGAGGAATGCACAAGCTACAGCCTACTTACAACTGGCTAATTCTAAAATTGACACGTCATCCCTATGTGCCAAAAGAGACCACCTTGTTGGTTTCAAAAAAGACAAAAACCTGGCTTGCACGCGTTGGATTTAGGGATCACTAAGAGGGGGGTGGTGCAATCACTGGTTAGGAGGGACCTCAAAGAGATCAATCTAGACTGGTCATCAAGAGTAAACAAAATGGAAACAAAAGGATATGATGGAGGTAATGCAAAACTAAATGAATTATATCATGAAAATTGATTACAATCAACTGGTAACAACCGGGTTACAGAAACCAGCTCACTGGCCTGCTAAAACATGCTTAATTATAGAACAAGTCACAACTAGGACCTCAAATCTTAATATCTATCTTCTATGTCCTATTTCTTAACTGAACTGCATTCTAATGCTCAATTACAATGATTTATATGATCCAATGGGATCCGGTTGGCCCAAAAAGGATCAAATTCCGAAGAACAAGACCTAATGTGTAAGAACAACAAGGTTGGCCTCCGCCAAAGAAATGCCTTTGGAAAATCCAAAGGATGAAGTGCAGATCAAAGGGAAGGTCAACCACACACCAAGGAACATCAAATCAACACTCAGGGCTCTACAAGTTACGAAAGGGATCTAGTAGATTCTGGTAGATTACAAATGCAAATAGGTCCAAGAAACCAGTACCAAAAAATTGTCTTGGAAATCGGTAGTGATAACTTGCCGAAAAATTATCCAAATGCTCTATAGTTTGGGAATAAGGTAGATGATCAAGTCCTCAAGAAAAAATCCAACTCCTTAAGATCTAGTGAGCCAATGCCATAAAATGCAGAATAAAATGTTGAAACTGTAAAACAGAAAGCAAATCAAAAAGGAAGTATTTTTGGTTGATGCAAGATTGCCAAGAACCAGGGATGCTCCTACATCTGACATCCGGGGTTGTTGAAAAAATCGAGTCTCTCACTTTGTTGGGGTCAGAGGAAAACCAAGGCGGTCTACCTCTACCTCAGAAATCCAAGATGAATCTTCAACTGGTATGTACTTCAACTTTACTAGATACTCCTTATACTGACTTCTCTAGGTACTACGCCCAATCCTACTATCCAAAATGTCTTCAATCTGATCTGGTTCCTTCTGAGGCAATTGTTTCAACAAGTCTATAATACTATCCTCACTAAATTTTGGTTCATGATACTGATGTAGATCTACAATGTTAAATACAGGTGAAATACTCAAACTATCCAATAACTCCACTTCATATGCATTTCTTGAACTGAACTTTCTCAAAATATTGCAAGGTCCAAACGTCCTCATCTACAAATTGTTATAAGTTCCAACCAAGAATATTTATTTTCTCAGATATACCATCACTTCATCACCAACTTCAAATTCCTTATGTCTCCTCTTCTCATTTACTTTCTCCTTATACTTGTTGTTCATGTCCTCCAAATGTTGCTTAACTTGAATATGTAAATCCTTTATGTGATCTGCAAATTCTTTTGCTTCTGAACTTCTTTGGTCTTCACTGCTAATATCTCTTATTTTTAATATACCTCTAGGGTGTGCTTCGGTAACAATCTCAAAAGGTGTATGTACTCCTATTTACTGAATTATTGTAGGCAAACCCTGCTTGTGCAAGGGTCAAATCCCAACTTCTGGTTTTCTCTCCAACTAAGCATCTTAACAAATTTCCCAAGCTCTGGTTAACTACTTTTTTTTGTCCATCAGTATGTGGATGAAAAGTAAAACTAAATTTCAAATCTATCTTCATCTTCTTCCAAAGTGTTCTCCAAAAATAACCAACAAACTTAGTATCTCTGTCTGAAACTATGCTCTTAGGTAATCCATGCAATCTCACCACTTCCTTGAAAAATAGGTCAGCTATATGCACTGCATTTGATGTCTTCTTACAAGGTATGAAATCAACCATCTTTGATAATCTATCCAGTACTATAAATATAGAATCATTCCCTCTCTATGTTTTAGGCAATCCAAGTATGAAATCTATGCTTATATCTTCCCAAGGTTTCTCCGGTATTGTCAAAGGTTTATACAATCCCACATTCTAACTACTACCCTTTACAACTTGACAAACTCTACAACTTTGCACATATTTCCAAACATCCTTATGAATCTAGGGGCAAAAGTAATGCTCACTCACCACTACTATTGTTTTATCAATACCAAAGTGTCTGGCTAATTCTCCACTATGTTTCTCCTTTATCAGATTCTCCCTCATAGAACTCTTAGGCATGCACAACTAAACTCCTCTGAATAACATCCCATCCTGAATGAAGTAATCCAACCACTTTTTTATGTCTATCGTAACCGATTCTCTACATGCTCTCCAAGGTTCTGCAAAATCTGGGTCATCATCATACAAGGTCTTCAACTCCTCAAATCCTAATACTATCACTCTCATTTTTGTCAGCAAATTCCTTCTTCTACTCAATGCATCAACAACTTTGTTAGATTTCCCACTTCTATACTTTAACACAAAGGTGTAACTCTGCAAAAATTCTACCCATCTCATATGTCTCTAACTCAACTTACTCTGACTGTTCAAATACTACAAAGCTTGATGATCTGTATACAACACAAACTCCTTAGGCAATAGGTAATGTCTCCTCTTCTTCAAGGCTTGAACTATGACATAAAATTCATGATCATACATTGAATATCTCCTTTGGGCATCATTCAATTTTTCATTGAAATAAACTACTGCTCTCCCTTCCTGACTCAATACGGCTCCAATTGTTGTTCCACTTGCATCACAGTCCACTTGAAATACTTTGTTGAATTATGGTAAAGCTAACACAGGATGCCCAGTCACTTTCTTCTTAATAGTTCAAAGCTTTTGTTTGCTCTGGTGGTCCACTTGAACTCCTTCCTATCTCCCCTCATTGTCTTAGTCATAAAGTTACAAACTAAACTGAAATTTCTGATGAACTTCTAGTAGAAAATAGTCAATCCATGAAATGAACTTACCTCTCCAATGCTTTCCGGTGTAGGCCATTCAACAATTGCTTTTACTTTCTCAAGGTCCATCTTCAAACCATTCTCATATATCACAAATCCTAAATAGACTAACTCTTCCTTCATGAAAATACACTTCTTAAGATTTATCAACAAGTTTTCTTCTCTCAACCTCTGCAAAACTTGTTTTAAATGCAACAAATGCTCCTCTTTTATCTTACTGAAAATTATAATGTCATACAAATATTAAATAATAAACTTACCCAATAATTTCTTCAATACCTCATTCATCAGCCTCATGAAAGTACTTGGTGCATTAGTTAACCCAAAAGGCATCACCAACCATTCATGCAGTCCTTAATTTATCTTGAATGTTGTCTTCCACTCATCTCCTTCTCTGATCCTGATCTAATGATATCCACTCTTCAAGTCTATCTTTGTAAAGTATTTGGCTCCACTCAAACAGTCCATTATGTCATCCATCCTAGGCAAACAAAACCAGTATTTCACTGTGATCTTATTTATTGCTTTGGAATTGGTACACATCCGCCAATATCCATTATTCTTATGTTCTAATACTGCTGGTACTACACAAGGACTTAGACTTTCTCTAATCAAACCTTTCTTCAACAATTCATGCACTTGTCTATTCAACTCTTCATTCTCTATCGGTGTCATCTGGTGTGCATCTGGTGTGCATCTTTGTTAGGCAAACTAGCTCTGGGGACCAGGTCCATGCAATGACGGGTACTTCTCACAAGTGGTAATCCATCAGGCACATTTTTTGAAATAATGTCTTCATACTCTATCAGAAACTCTTTTATCTCTTCTGGTTGTTCTTCTTTATGCTCTAGATTCTCAGTCTTCTTAGGAACTAAGGAAAAACACACATTCTCATGTCTCATTCCATCTAGGAATTTCCTTCCATCCACCAAACAGATTCTAGCATTCGTACAGACTTCACTCTTCAAAGGCTCCTCCAAGGGCAACAAGGTTTGCTTCACCCCATTGGCTACAATAGTGTATGTATTCTTCCTCCCATCATGTATTGTATGTCTATCAAACTGCCAAGGTCTACCCAATAAAAGGTGACAAATATCCATAGGCATAATATCACATAGGACTTCATCATGATAATTCCCAATTTTCAATTTCATCAAATATTGCTCACTTACTAACAACTTATGATCATCCTGAATCCATGTTATCTGATAAGGCTTAGGGTGTTTTAATCTTTCCTTGAATTCAACTTATTCACCATCTCTTCTGAAACAAGATTATCCGAACTACCACTATCAATAACAACTTTACAGTACTTACCGGATACCTTACATCTGGTCTTGAACAAATTATTCCTCTGCAAGGGCTCTTCATCTCCTCTAGTATGACACAAATCTCTCCTCATCATCAACAGTTCCCCATCTTCCAGTTTATTAGCTGATCTGGTGGGGCTTTCTTCCACCATTGCTTTTCTCCCATTATTCTATGTCTTCTTACACTCAATAGAATGATTCCCTTCTCCTCCACATTTTTAGCAAGTTCCTCTAAACACTCTCTTGTTTGGTCTTCTGTCATCTTCTCCAAAATTCTCATTTTGGTAGCCATCTGGTTCTCTTCTCCGGTAGAAATTTTTATCATCCTTCTGGTATGAATTACCTTCTTTGCTCACTTCCTTGTCCTTATTTTGATCTGTATAGGTTCCTCTACCTCTGTTATATCCTCTTCCTCCTTGAAAGCTTCCTCTGGAAAACCTTCCAGCTCTACCTCTCTGTCTTTGTTCATGTCTTTTGTTCAGCTTCTCTTCTGCTTTCAGGGCATACTGGTAAGCTTCTTCAACACTCTGTAATTTGATCAAATTGAGTTCATCTTGTATATTCATCCACAATTCATTCAAATATCTTGCAACTTGTTTAACTTCATCATCAACATGTTTGGATCTGATATTCAACTTGTAAAATGCTTCGATACACTCCTTCACACTAGATTCCTTTTGCCTCAAATTCTGCAACTTTTGGAACAGATTTACTTGATAATCAGTTGGCATAAATTTTAATTTCAACTTATCAACCATCTGGTCCCATGTCTTTATCTTCTCTTTACCTCTTCTCTATCTATCAACTTGCAAATACTCCCACCAAAGAGATGCATGACCCTTCAACCGGGTGCAGGTATATTTCACCTTTCTTTCTTATGCGGTGTTCTCAAAATCAAAATATTTTTCCATCTTCGAGATCCAATACATCAATTCACCTGAATCCAACTTTCCATCATATTTCGGTGGGGTAAAATGAGGTTAATTATTCACCCTACTCAAAACCCTTAAAAACCTTTCTTTGTATGGATCATTCGTCGGTGGGTTTACTTGTTTTGTCGAGCCTTCTTCTCCTTCATCTTCACTTACATCTTCAATATGTCAACCTCTTCTCTAGGTTGTCTCAACGGCTTCCAACCAGGCTATAATTCCTCGCAACATTTCCATCACAGCAAGGTCTACATTCCCACGCACTCCACCATTCCTATTTCCTCTTCATACCTGTTCTTTGTAGCTGCAGGTCAGATCCACAGTCCACCACCCTACAAAAAAAATTCTCAGGACAATGCAATCTCTAGAACGAAAGCTCGCTCTGATACCACTTGGTGCAGTCACCGATTAGGAGGGACCTCAAAGAGATCAATCTGGACTGGTCAATGATAGTAAACACAATGGAAACACAAGGATATGATGGAGGCAATGCAGAACTAAATGAATTATATCATGAAAATTGATTGCAATCAACCGATAACAACCAAGTTACAAAAATTGGCTCACTGGCTTGCTAAAACATGCTTAATTACAGAGCAGGTCGCAACTGGGACCTCAAATCTTAATATCTATCTTCTATGTTCTATCTCTTAACTGATCTAAATTCTAATACTCAATTACAATGATTTATGCCATCCAAGGGGACCCGATCATCCCAAAATGGATCAAATGCCAAAGAACAAGACCTAACGTGTAAGAACAACAAGGTCAACCTCCACCAAAGAAATTCCTCTAGAAAATCAAAAGGATGAAGTGCAGATCATAGGGAAGGTTGGCCACATGCCAAGGAACATCAAAATCAATGCTGAGGGCTCCGCAAGCTACAAAAGGGATCTGGTAGATTAAAAATGCAAATAGGTCCAGGCAACCGGTACCAAAAAATTGTCTCGGAAAATGGTAGCAATAACTTGCCAGAAAATGATCCAAATGCTCCATGGTTTGGGAATAAGGTATATGATCAAGTCCTCAAGCAAAAATCCAAATCCTCGAGATCCGGTGAGCCAATGCCAGAAAATGCATATTGAAATGTTGAAACTATAAAACAAAAAGTAAACAGAAAGGAAATATTTTTGGTTGATGCAAGATTGTCAAGAATCGAGGATGCTCATGCATCAAGGGGGTGAATCAGTGATATATCGGTTAGCATATTTTCAAACTTAACTTTAAACCACCAAAAGCAAATAGATGAAATTGAAATGTAGAAACATAGAACAAACAACAATAAAAGAATAACACTGGATTTTTATGTGGAAACCCAAATGGGAAAAACCACCGTGGGATTTGAACCCACAATACTATTCTACAATAGTTAGTAGAAAAACAATATTACAATATGGGGAATGCACAAGCATTCAGGAACACTGCCTAGAGCTCAATGCACAATTACAATAACTCGAAAGGCTACAACCCTCAGGGAAGGCTCACTGCCCTACAAATTAGTTACAGTGATGAATTATAGTGAATGAACTCTGAAATAGCATCTTCAATGCTTGGATGAGTTCTGGTTAAGTTCTAAATATACTGATCGAGTCTCCTCTACTAAACTACTATGTTATGTCCTATTCACAATATTAGTCAGCTACCAGATCAAGAATGCGCATGTGAAACTGTACCAAAATAGATTCTCGATCACCACTTTCTCGCATACAATCATACCATCCACCAAAAACATCATCCACACTATACATATACCGGCAATCAAAAAATAGGTCATTTACCATGTCAGCTTGACCAAATCCTAAAGGATAAATGCAGATCACCAAAACAATAATTAAATGATGTGTCTATGTCATCCCAATCATCCCAAAAATGACTCAATGCACCGCAATCACCGGAAAGCTTCCAGACCAAAAATTTTATGTTCTTCCTGAAACATCAGTTAACTAGCTACTAGTTAATACTTGCTTCCAGATAAGAAGAATTATGACCACCAGATTAAATCTCTATGGATATTTCCATCAATGACAACCCTAAACCAATAATCATCCACTGGAAACTACAAAAAAACCATCAGATGAGTGTCAATTGCCAACAAACTCCCCCTTTGGCATTGATGGTTGTTGGTGTAAATAAATATTCATTATGGATATTATTACACTTTACTTAAGTTAACTTAGGATAATGCATTTCTTCGTAGTTTGGATTTGAGACACTTAGGGAAGTGTGCACAAAGGGATAGAGCTTGTAGGAGAAATTCCACCTTTTGTGGTCTTATTTTGTTGTTACACTCCACATTCTGTGGGTCATCCACCTCTTGTGGAATATTATATTATTTCTCCTACCTACCCCTAGTATTTCTTACCTACCCTTGTTTCTCATTGAGCCACATGTCATGATTGTGTGCTCGTACATCCATATGGCCTTGCCTATATAAGAAGGCCTATATTCATTGTATTGATGAATCCAGTTGATCATTTTCATATTGATGAGAATACAGTTTGTTCTTGTCATTATTTTGTCTCAATTTTAATACTTTTCATTGTGCCCATGATCTTGGAAAAATCTCACATGGTATCAGAGCCATTGGGGCTTCATTGATTGGATTTTGGAGACATCATGGAAGGCTTCTATTTTCGGATCTGAGGGACTGCATTTTTTGGAGGCATCTTAGAGAATTTTTGACCTCACCATTACATCTAGGAGGCCATTTCCATAAAAATCGAGTATAAATTCGACCTATTTTGGCGAAAATCAATTTTTGGGTGTGGAAGAAATTTTCTGCCCAATTCGGGCAGTACGGTACGGAATTTTCAGATTTTTTTCAAAAAAAAAAAAATTGAAAATTATTTTTGGGATCCGTACCTTCTACCCAGTCAACAGCGCACAGTCAGCACCCGGTCAGCGCCCAGTCAGCATTTTCTTTGGAAATTTTTAGACCCCTCTCCGTTGAGCAGTTTGGATTTTTGGGTCAACTTTGGAGGCCCATAACTTGCTCAATTTTGCTCCTTTTTGGATGCAATTTTTTTTAATTTGGGCTAATTTTTTGTGCTCTTCATAGTGGTGTGGTTATTTTTTGGTTTTGGTGCACAGGTGTTTTAGAATTTTTGGATTCTCTTAGCTATACCTATCCAATCCCCAATTCTGCAACTTCAAAGGCCTCGTTTGAGCTCATACGACCTCATTTTGAGGTGCCATTTTTTTTAAAGTGCATGTTTTTTCATCTAATTTCATAATCTATGATCAAATTTTAGATATTTTAAGTAGAAATTGTACTTTCAGATATTGGTCTTATTTGGCCTATTTGGTACTTGTAAATTGCTTGGATCTTAGTTTAGATCCTTGCATTATTAGTTTGAGTCTCTTTTGGCCTCATTGAGGTAGTTTTAAAATTGAAATCAGAAGTCCACTTTGCCATTTTTTGCAAGTGGCCCATTGTACATGCACTAAGTATAAAGTGTCAAATCATCACTTTTGGGGGGGTTCTTTGATTGAGTGAATTTGGGGGGGTGTCTTGTGTGATTGTGCCTCTCTTTCCTTGTGCTCTTTCATTTTTGTTGCAATGAGTCCTCATAAATTTCCACCTTTAACTCCACATAATTATGCATCATGGAAAATTAAAGTATGGAGCAAATTAATGGAAAAAGGTCTCACGCATTACATAGATGGAACAATAGCAGCACCACCTGATCCTAAGTCTGATCCAAATAGTTAGAATGGCTCACTAAGAATTGTATGGCTCTTGGAACTTTGCGCAAGTATGTATCAGATGACCTCATCTTTCATATTGAGAAGTGTACTACAATCAAAGATGTTTGGGATATGTTTCAAAAATTGTATGGTCAAGTTGATGAAATCAAAGGGTATAAGATTGACAATGAGCTCACCAACTTGGATCCCAAGAGTTTTGATACAATCCAAGATTACGTCACCAAAGCAAATGAGCTAAGAGCAAAGCTTAAGGATTGTGGAATTGACAAAAAGGATGCTCAGTTGATATTCAACTTGTTGGACAAGCTTGCACCAGAATATGCAGCATTTGTGTCTAGCTTCCAAACGCATCGTTTGATAGTGCGGAGTTCCTATGTTATGCCTTCATTTGATGCTTTCATAGAAATGTTGATATTGGAACAATCTAAGTTGTTGAACATGGGGCTTCTCAAGTCTTCAAATTCCAAGGCTTTGGTGGCTAATCAAGGGAATCAAGAAAGTCAAGGCAAAGATTCCAACAAGAAGAAGAAGCACTCCAAGTCTAAGCCACAATAGGAAAAAGGACAATCATCCTCTCCATCACAAGGCGGTTTTTCATCCTCTTCCAATAAGGGGACACCACCTAAGAAGGATAAGCCAACTTGTGCATATTGCAAGAAGTATGGTCATGATGAGCATCGATGCCACACCAAGCAAGTTGATGAGTTGACTAATCTTCTTAAGAAAAACAACATCAACTTGCCATCCACCTACACAAAGAAGGATTCATCTCCTTCCTCTTCCTCACAGTCTAAGGGAAAAGGGCAAGCATTTGTGGCTACAACAAGTTCTTCACGGTAGTGGATACTTGACTCAGGTGCCTCATATCACATGGGTTCTAAAAAGGAGCAGTTTTCATCATTGGAGCCATCTAAGGTACCTCACATTTACATAGGTGATGATACACAAGTAGAGGTTGAAGGGAAAGGTTTAGTTGACATGGATGATGGAACATTTGAGAATGTTCTCTATGTTCCTAACTTGTCTACCAACCTTCTCTCTATCTACCAAATCACTCACTATGGGAATGGGAAAAAGGTTGAGTTTACACCAGATTCAGTTGTGGTAAAGGAACTTGATGATGATGCCTTGGTAGCAGTGGGACAAGTCAATGACAACTCAAGGCTTTATTCATTCTCCCACTTTGTGCCAAGTTCACCTTCTAGGGCCTTGCTTACTCATTCAAATTTAGAAAAAAAGCTATGGCATGAGCGGTTTGGTCACCTCAACTATCGCTATCTTCAGCAGCTCAACACTAAAGACATGGTCACAAGTCTACCTCGAATTAGTTTTTTAGAAGGTGTATGTTCAGGTTGTTCCATGGGCAAGCATCCTGAAGAGAAGTTTGATAAAGGGAAAGCTTGGAGAGCTTTGGAAGTTCTTCAACTTGTTCACAGCGATGTAGCAAGTCCATTTCCAGCACCTTCATTTAGCAAGGCCCGCTATGTCCTCACCTTCATTGATCACTACTCCCGCTTCACTTGGGTCTACTTTCTTATTCATAAGAGTGAAGTATTTGATAGATTTTAGGACTTCAAGACTCATGTCGAGAAGCAATCCAGGAAAGTGGTCAAGATTCTTCGTACAGATAATGGAAGGGAATATGTGAACAAGAGACTTGAGGATTTTTGTACACTTGAGGGAATTGATCTTCAGCATTCTGTTGCATACACTCCACAGCAAAATGAAGTTGTAGAATGCAAGAATAGAACTCTCAAAGAAATGGCTAGTTGTATGATTCATGCACGTTCTCTTGATCCCGCCTTTTGGGCCGAGGCTATCAGTTGTGCCACACACATCCAGAATCGGGTTCCTCACAAAGCTTTGTGAGGTATTACTCCTTTTGAAGCTTGGGCTGGTAGGAAACTGATTGTGAGACATTTCAGAGTCTTTGGGTGTCCAGCATGGGCTCGCATACCTCCACAGAAATGCAAGGCATTGGAACCTCAGAGTCGGCCTTGCATATTTGTTGGATATCCTGAGGGTGTTAAGGCATATAGATTAATGGATCCTGAGACACATGAGGTGTTCATTGAGAGGAGTATTCACTTTGAGGAAAGCTCTCCTAGCTTAGCCTCTCTACCTCCTCCACCTTCCTCCATTGTGGATAGTGATGCTAGTGATTCAGATGATGAGACTCCTTCAACTCCGACTCGTAGGGTTACACCTCTGCAGGGTCCACTTGCAGTTGAGGAGCCTCGTTCTCCACCTCCACCTAGACCTTATTAGGCTCGACAGACACTTGAGTCCACGAGTTCTCTTGTTGGGGATCCTTCAGATACACAAAGAACTCGATCACAACATCAGGATCTTCCACATGCATTCATTACTACCGCTTTTGATCCACGGACATTTCAAGAAGCATCAAGGGTTCCTAAGTGGGACCAAGCTATGGAGGAAGAGTATAGTTCCTTGATGAGGAATAACACATGGGATTTAGTCCATCTCCTTAAGGGGAGAAAGATGGTTTGATGTAAGTGGATCTATCGGACCAAGTATGTTGCGGATGGTAGTGTGGATAAGTATAAGGCTTGGCCTGTTGTGAAAGGTTTCTCTCAGGTTGCAGGTGTTGACTATACTGAGACCTTTGCGCCCATAGCCAAGATGAACTCCATTCGCTTGACACTTGCTATTGTTGCAGCTCATGGTTGGGCTGTACATCAAATGGATGTGAAGAGTGCTTTTCTTCATGGTGATCTTGATGAGGAGATTTATATGGAACAGCCACAGGGTTTCATCCAGGATACTTCTTTGGTTTGCAGACTAAGGAAATCTCTCTATGGCCTTAAGTAGGCCCCCAGGGCTTAGTATGCCAAGATGGATTCCTTTCTTCTCTCTGCAGGGTTCACCAGGTGTCATTCTGATCCGAATGTCTACATTTTGCGCCAGGATGACTCTCACTTGATACTTGTGCTCTATGTTGATGACTTGATCATTATAGGGAGTACCGCATCCATCATTAGCAGGGTCAAATCTGCTTTGCATGACAGATTTGCTATGACTGACTTGGGTCTTTTGCACTACTTTCTCGGGATAGAGATTTCACAGTCACCTTCCTAGATTACACTATCGCAGCCCAAGTATGCTCTTGATCTACTTGCACGCTTTCATATGGCTGATTGTAAGCCTGCCCCGACTCCCTTTCTTCCAGGAGTCAAGCTTGAGGCTCAATGTTCTTCTCCACCAGTTGATGCCACTTTGTATCGTCAGCTTGTGGGTAGTCTCATCTACTTGACCCATACACGCCCTGATATTTCTTTTGCAGTTGGCATGGTTTCCCACTTCATGCAGGAACCACATGAGCTTCATTGGAAAGCTGCTAAACACATCCTTCATTACATCCAGGGTACACATCACTATGGGATTCACTATGCAGCAGGCACAGGACTTCGCTTGGTTGGTTACACAGACTCCGATTAGGCTGGTGATCTTGATGATCGTAAGTCTACTTCCGGTTATAGTTTTCACCTTGGTTCAGGCCCCATTTGTTGGCAGAGCAAGAAGCAACATGCTATTGCTCTCTCTTCGACTGAGGCTGAGTATTGAGGCACTGTTAATGCAGCAACTGAGACTATTTGGCTCCAGCAGATTCTCACAGAGTTTGGGTTCACCACTCCACGGCCGATAGTTCTACATTGCGACAATCAGGGTGCTATTGCAATCTCGAAGAACTCGGTCCAGCACCATTGGACCAAACACATCAAGATTCATATGCACTATATCCGAGAGTTCATTCAGGAGCAGGTCATTGATTTGCAGTATTGTCCTACAGCAGAGCAGGTTGCTGACATATTCACCAAACCTTTCACTGAGAGTAAGTTCCTGCAATTGCGAGCTCTCTTGGGGGTGCAGGATGTGTCATTAGGGGGGGTCAGCTGACTTCTCCTTCCTCTCTTATGGGGGGAATTTTTCCTCTTTGAGAGTCTTTTGTACTTTCATCTCTCTTTTGGGGGGGTGTTTTTTCCCACTGGGTTTTCTCCCTTTCTCCGTTTGTGAGAAATTGCATTGCATAGTTTTTCTTGCATTTGCATATTGTACATGGGTACCTATCATGGCCTAGTAGCTGGGATCCATCTTGCATTATTGACTTGATTCTTCATTCCCCTAAGTTGCACTAAAGGGGGGGTGTTGGTGTAAATAAATATTCATTATGGATATTATTACACTTTACTTAAGTTAACTTAGGATAATGCATTTCTTTGTAGTTTGGATTTGAGACACTTAGGGAAGTGTGCACATAGGGATAGAGCTTGTAGGAGAAATTCCACCTTTTGTGGTCTTATTTTGCTGTTACACTCCACATTCAGTGGGTTGTCCACCTCTTGTGGAATATTATATTATTTCTCCTACCTACCCCTAGTATTTCTTACCTACCCTTATTTCTCATTGAGCCACATGTCATGATTGTGTGCTCGTACATCCATATGGCCTTGCCTATATAAGAAGGCCTATATTCATTGTATTGATGAATCCAGTTGATCATTTTCATATTGATGAGAATACAGTTTGTTCTTGTCATTCTTTTGTCTCTATTTTAATACTTTTCATTGTGCCCTTGATCTTGGCAAAATCTCACAATGGCAACACTCGTGAAAAATGGCTAAGTGTTGAATATTGTTCACCAGTTCAAAAGAATCAAAATAATTTCTAAGGCTCCCCCTTAGACAAATAATTACACTCTTCTATATTGTACATTTTTTACCTTTCCTCTCCCCCTTTGACAGTACTGCCAAGATAGGGTATTGTCCAAAAATTATATACTGAGATATTTGCTAGAGAATTTACAAATACTTGAAGATGTTAGCATAAATAGTCTTCAAAAATCCTTGGTGAGTATCCCACCCACTCTTCAAGTTATCCAAAACTGTGATAGATGCACTAAATAAAGTTGTCATTGTGCACTTGGAGGCTTGAGATCTTATCATTTAGAGCTATAGTTTGCCCTTCAACACTGTTGGTTAGAGATACATTTAGGTCAAAGGACTGTGAAATACTAGCAAGCTTGCCCTGGCAAACACCTATTTGTTTGTATATATCTATAGTGAATTTAGGAAAAATTAGACAAGACTTGTACAATTTACCACCTTCTGATAATGCATCAGAAATAATATGCAGTTGCTTATTTAGTCTCACTCTATCATCCTCAATCATCTTCTGGAATGTCTGCATCCTAACATCCTTAAATCTATCCAAAACTTTCTGAGTAGAAGACTTCTCTAAAGAATCAAAAATTTGTATTTGCACTATTAATCAATTGCAACAATTTACCAGAGGGGATTTTATTAGAATCTAACTGTACATTTGTATCCACCTTCTGTAAAACATCAACTGACATTAGAATGAGCTTCTTATCTTCAAACTCAGACTTCACCAGATCCTGGCTAGCCTGAGCTTGAATAGAAGCTGCGAGAATTATCTTTTCTGCAAGAGACATATGTCCAAGGTTCAAAGGACCATCAAGATTGATAGGGATCTGAGGTGGGGTCGAAGAAACTGCAGGAGTGTCAATTGTTGGATTAGCAACTCCTTTGCCTTTGTCTACCTCTGCAACCTTAGCATCTGCACTCTCAGCATCCTTTCACTCTTCTCCATCCACTTTATCTTTTGCACCAGTGTTGCCACTTGGTGCAGTAACATCCTTCTTGATCTTAGGGGTTGCTTAAATGTCCATCACCGAAGGCATATCACCAGTCTCAGTGTCAAGTGTTGTATTATCTTGATCTTTCAGATGTCCCTCAATCTGAGTTTCATCCTTCTGACCACCAGAAACACCTTGCTCTTCTTCCAACTGAGAGGACTTAAATGTATCTATATAGAGGATCTTTTACAATTATCTTTTTCCAGATGTCTTTTGTCTCCTTCCTCGCCTCTTCCACCTTCCCAATCATCAACCTGTTTACCTTGTTTTTGCTTCTAAATTATTTCTTGTTAGCCTCTCCAAATGAGTCTTTTGACTTCATCATGGGTGATACAGGTGCAAACATTTATTAGTTTTCTTTCTTTCATCTCCTTATTTGTTTGGCTACCAGTAAGTCTCCTTGCATCAATAAGATTGTACAAATCTTTAGGGATGTGCTTCTCCAGCTCAATCAATGTTTTGCTAAAATTGTGCAAGTATAGTACAACCGCTTCTTCCACTTTTCTCTGATCACCTTCATCTAGAGTCTCATAGTAAGCTCCAACATTCTTTAGGTTCCCATCAACTAATATTTCATTTATTACTTGGTTTGTTGACAATGGAGCAACAATTGTGTACTTACCAGACTCAAGGTCTTTGTCAAGTTGACTCCTGACCAGTCTACCTCTTTTGGGTCTACTGATAGGGGTATGTCCTGATTTAGTATTCTTGCTTTGTTGGGCTCCACCAAACTGAGGCTTCCTCACCACTTTGACAAATTCACCTTTCTTCTTTTCCTTTCCTACTCCTTCATCAGATTCTATTTCAGAAGCCACCAGAGACACAACAACATAATTCCTCTTGGGCTTCTCCTTTTTCTTCAATACACCTTTCTTGGATGAGCTAGGTCCTGCAGATTATGCCACCGGAGCAGGAGCAGACTTGGTTTCTTTAGGTCTGACCTCGAGGGAATTGGATCAACCTTAGGCTTCTTGGTTTCATCTTTGGCCTCTTTCTGTGCATGTCTCTCTCTTTCTTTCTTCACCTCCTCCTGGGTGAATCCCATCTAAGTTGCCACCTCCTGGGTCATCTTTGTAACATTCCTTTTTCTGGCAAGTGCAGTGAATTGATTGTGCAATTCCAAATCTTTCTCCTCGAATGTTCCAAATCTCCCTTCCTTAGGATCCATCGGTTGACTCAATAAATGTTGAGCATGTGCCTCTATTGGTATTATGGATGACTTCATCATGTGTTGCATTGGTTTTGTCATTGATATCAACACTTATCTTTCTATGGTCTACATTGTTGATTTGGCACTCTAGTTATATTGGTTTATTGTTGAACCAGCACATTGTGGTCCCGACATGGATATTGGCTTATGCACAATCACTGGTATATTCTTCATCGGCATATATGTTTCACTGGAAGCTCAGGAAGTTGATGATGACTTGTTATCATCTAGAGATCATTTGGTTATGTCGAAGACATGGATTCGATGTTTGGATTTGGTGTTTTTCTTATTGAACTAATCGGGTTCACATATTTGACTTAACCGGTAGATAGGTCTAGGTTATGGACCGGTACAAGATATCATGTTCCAGATCAACATGACATGTTTTGGAAATGGTTTATTGATTGGATAATGTGTAAATATATTGAGCCGACATATTGTATCACATCAATACTTATTTGTAATTGATTTAATTGTAATATCTTTAGTGACCCGACCTCATGATAAGGTCTTAGGATTTTGTATAAATAATTGTAAGATCTTATTTGAATATCGTGGTGAATGAGTGTGTGCGAATATTGAAGATCATTGTGAAGAGAATATCCTTGTGCGAATCATGCAAATATTATCTGAAGGTTGAAGGAAAGCTTATGAAGGTGTTTGGCACTCATGGTCAGAGCTTAAACTGGTACTGAATCCAACATTGTTGATGCTATTCTAAAGCAGTACATTATTATTGGATTTAACCATCCAATTTTAGTCAGTGTGATTCCTATTTTGTGATTGAGCAGTGAGCTCTAGGCGGTTGGCCTTTTTGCATGTGCATACCCCATTATTGTATTCACTTACTATCTGCAATAGTATCATTTGATTGTGGGTAAGGTTTCCCACCGTGATTTTTGTTAGGTCCCAGAGACAACTGAGAGCGGGGAGGGTGAATCAGTTGTCAAATAAATTCAAACCAAAAACAACTTAACCAACCTTAATGCTTAATATCGGTAAATTAGACTTTATGCTAGTAGACAATTTATCAGTTAATTATAGTACCGGTAAAGATTAATGCATGAAACAGAAAGACAATAACATCCACAACACATAACACCAATATTTGTACGTGGAAACCCTATAAAGGGAAAAACCATGGTGGGAAACCTTACCCACAATCAGATGATACTACTGCAAATACTATGTGTATACAAATGGGGTTTGCACATGCAGAAAGGCCACGCACCTAGAGCTCACTTCTCAAACACAAATAGGAGTCACACTGACTACAATTGGATGGTTAAATCTAATAATGAGGTACTGCTCAAAATAGCATCTTCATATGTTGGATTCAGTATTGATGTAGTTTTGATTGCCTTTACAAAAACCTTGCTTCACCTTAAATGATGTCTATGTGTATAGATCTTCTTATTCTCACATATACCTTCTTATAATTCTTCTTCCCGAATCACCCATCAATCTTACAAATAAGATCTTACATATATACCATAACCTAAAACCAATTTTAGTAGGTCGGCTCTAAAAGATATTACAATAAAATAATTACAAGTAAATCAATAACCGATGCAATATCTGATTCAACATGTCAGCTTAATGCATTTACAATAACAACAAAATCATCTCCAAAGCGTGTCGTGCTGATCTGGAATAGATAAGCCTGTCGGTGCTTATTCTGCGCCTATTTGCTGGTAATCAGCAAATATGCAAACATAAATAATCCAATGAACAAATCTCCAAGACAAAGTGTCCAAACGATGTCTTCGACATAACCAGATGTTTTCCATGTCATTCCAAGTGTCGGTGAACAATATATCCTACTGGTGTACCAAATACCAGTGACTGTGCATAAAATCACTTGTTTGCCGGTGAACATAACCATTTCTCCAAAGTTTCAGAGTTGATGAGTGTTGATAGGTGTTGACATCAATGACAAAACCATACCAAAAAACCAACAATCTCCCCCTTTGGCATTGATGGCAACACAAGATGGAAAAACCATCAAAGTACCAAAATAGAAATGCCAAATACCAAAAACCAACAATCTCCCAAAAGAGGTCATAACCAGAAATCAAAATTCAGATACAGAGAGTAATCAATCTCTCCCAAAGTAACAGTCTCTCCCCCTGAGAGTAACATGTGCTTTTCCTTGTTTTTTCCATATCAATCTCTACCCCTTTGACATCAAATGCAAAAGCCAATACAAAAACCAGGTTCAATAACAAAATACCAATCAATTATGTATGCCAACTACTCCCCCTGAGAAGTAGCTCTCCTCATCAAAGCCGGAATAAAAGATTTCTCTGTTAGTTCTATCGGTTGATGACAAACATCAACTGTCTAAGTCTCTACTGGTAGGGGTATGACCCCAAGTTGATCTCTGAGATATTCAAAAGTCTCCTTAGGCAAAGGCTTAGTGAAAATATCTGCAATCTGCTCTTTAGTATTCACATAAACCAGTTTTACTTCTTTTGCTTCAACATTCTCTTTCAGAAAATTCAATTTGATAGAAACATGTTTAGTTTTAGAATGTAGTACCGGATTCTTAGATATATCAATTGTTGTAGTGTTATCACAATAGATAGTTATAGGTTCCTTGCATTTTACCTTTATGTCCTTCAACATTTGCTTAAGCCATAATACCTGTGTATAGTTAGTTGTTGCTGTAACATATTCTGATTCTGCTATTGATAAAGATGTACAACTTTGTTTCTTACTCAGCCAAGAAATTAATCTGCTTCCAAGAAAAAATGCTCTGCCGGTGGTGTTTTGCCTGTCGTCCACATCTCCTACCCAATTTGCATCTGTGTATGCACATAATTCAAAGTTTTCATCTCTAGGATACCATAAGCCAAGATTTGTAGTGCATTGTAAGTACCAGAAAATCCTTTTTACTATTGATTCATGATTTTCTCTAGGATTACTTTGAAATCTTGAAACAATACATACTGCATTCATAATATCAGGGCTTGTTTGTGTTAAATACAGTAGGCCTCCTATCATAGACTTGTACCTAGTCGGATTAACAGGTGTAGATTCATCCCTTAGTGATAATTTTTCATTTGTAGTCATAGGTGTACTTACCGGTTTAGAGTTTTCCATCCCAAATTTCTTTAGTAACTCCTTCAAGTACTTGGATTTACTCAAGAATATACCTTTATCAGTCTGTGAAATCTACAATCCTAAAAAGAATTTTATCTCTCCAATCATAGACTTTTCAAATTCATGTTGCATTTCAATAGAAAAGTCTTTACATAATCCATCTTCTCCTTCAAAGATTATATCATCAACAAAAGCTTCTATAATCAAGATGTCATCATTAGTCACTTTATAGTATAATTTGTTGTCAGCATTACCTTTAGAAAACCAATCTTCAAAAGATATTTTTCCAATCTAGGATACCAAGCTCTTGGAGCTTGCTTAAACCCATACAAAGCTTTCCTTAACCTGCAAACCATATCTTTGTTGTCTGTTAAAGAAAATCCATCAGGTTTCTCAATGTAGACTTCTTCTTCAACATATCCATTCAAAAATGCACATTTAATATCCATTTGATATACTTTATAGTTCTTGTGTGTTGCAAAAGCCAAGAATAATCTTGACTGCCTCAATTCTAGCTACCGATGCAAAGGTTTCATTATAATCAATTCCTTCTTTCTAAAAATATCCCTTACACAGTAGTCTTGCTTTATTTTTTATTACCTTCCCATCTTCATTAAGTTTGTTTCTGAATACCCATTTTGTTCCAATCACATTTTTTTCTTTAGGCCAGGTAACTAATGTCCATGTGTTATTCTTCTCAATTTGTTCTAGTTCCTCTTCCATAGCTTTAATCCAGTGTTTATCTTCACATGCCTCATTAATTGATGATGGTTCAATTTGAGAAATAAGACATACCTCTTCATTTTTCAGTCTTCCTCTTGTCATAACTCCTTGATACTTGTTCCCAATTATCTGATTTTCAGAGTGGTTCAATCTTACATACCAGGGTGTCTTCATTTGCTGTTGTTCCTCAGTTACAGTGGAATTTTCAGATGATACCGGTGTAACTGGATCTTCATTTTGTACCAGTGGATTCAATGTAGGTTCATTTGTCAATATCTCTATTGCTAGTTCAGAGTCTATATACCTTGAAGTTCCTCTAAACTGTTCATAAATCTTCACATTTGTACTCTCAATAAATTTCTGCAATCTCTTCTTAAAACACCTATATGCTTTTCTCTTAGATGAATAACCAATAAATATTCCTTCATCACTTCTAGGGTCAAATTTGCCAATATACTCATCTCTTCTAATATAGCATTTACTTCCAAATATTCTAAAATATTTAAGAGTAGGAGTAATACCAAACCATAGTTCATGAGGGGTCTTACCGGTTTTACCTTTGATGTGAACTTTGTTGAATGTATAGACCGTTGTGCTTACTGCCTCTCTCCAATATACATGTGGTAGATTTGCTTCAGATAACATACTTCTAGATACATCCAAGAAAGTTCTTTTTTTCCTTTCTACAACTTCATTCTGTTGTGGTGTCTGAGGTGCTGATAACTGTCTTCTGATTCCATTCTCTTCATAGAATGTATTAAATTCCTTAGATGTGAATTCACCTCCTTGATCTAATCTCAAACATTTGATTTTCTTACCGGTTTCATTTTCTACCATTGCTTTGAATAGTTTGAACTTCCCAAGAGCTTCTAATTTTTCTCTGACAAAAGTAACCCAACACATTCTAGAATAGTCATCAATGATTAGCATGAAATATCTATCACCTTGTATGTTCTTCTAGCTTCTTCTCTTAGTCTAGCATGTCTATCATGGCATCTTGAAGCCATATGACCAATCTTATTACAGTTAAAACATTTAAAGGATGCTTTACCTTCATACTTACTTCCAACTGGACCTTTAGGCATTTTCCTTGCAAATAGTGCTTCAAGTTCTTCAATTTCTTCATCTTCTCTCCTACTTTCCTCAAGTTCTCTTGCATAAAAGGCTTTCCAATCAGATTTGTCAAAAGATGGTGCAGATGATGTTGATGCCTTAAAAGCTAAATATGTCTTTATAGTATCAAAAGACCAAATTCCTCAATTTCAAAAGAAAGTTTTCCAATCAATGTATCCCTAGTTACTGATGTATTAGGCATTGTTCTCAATTCATTTATAGCAGTAACTTTCATTTTATATGCCAGTGGCAATCCTCTTAAAACTTTTGAAACAATTTCATCTTCACTTAAGGTTCCTCCACAATATTAAATACCCAAAACAATTTCATTTACTCTTTCCATAAAAGCAGAAATCCTTTCATCTTCTTCCATTTTCAGATTTTCATACTTGACCCGGAAGCTTTCAAGTTTTGCAATTTTGACTGTGGAATCTTCTTCATTCAATGTTTCCAAATGATCCCAAATAGCTTTAGCAGTAGACCTATCTGATAATCCCATGATTTGTTGATCTAATAATGCACTCAAAAGTGCTTCTCTTTCCTTGCAATCATTTTCTTCATCTTTTCCTAAGGTAGGTGGATTAGGCTGACTTTGAGTAAGAGTAATGTAGCCATTCTTTGTAACATCCCAGATGTCCTTTCCAATGCAATTTAGATGTGTCTCCATTCTGATCTTCCATATACCATAGTTGGTTCCATCAAGTTTAGGACCGTCCTTCCTGAATTAGTTAGTAGACATTGGATCTCTTCAAGCTGTTAAACTTCTACAAAGAGAGGACTCTACTCTGATACCAATTGTTAGGTCCCGGAGACAACTGAGAGGGGTGGTGAATCAGTTGTTAAATAAATTCAAACCAAAAACATCTTAACCAACCTTAATGCTTAATACCGGTAAATCAGACTTTATGTCGGTAGACAGTTTATCAGTTAATTATAGTACCGGTAAAGATTAAAGCATGAAATAGAGAGACAATAACATCCACAACACATAACACCAATATTTGTACGTGAAAACCCTATAAGGGGAAAAACCATGGTGGGAAACCTTACCCACAATCAAATGATACTACTACAAATAGTATGTGTATAAAAATGGGGTCTGCACATGCAGAAAGGTCATGCGCCTAGAGCTCACTGCTCAAACACAAATAGGAGTCACACTAACTACAATTGGATGGTTAAATCTAATAATGATGTACTGCTCAAAATAGCATCTTCATATGCTGGATTCAGTGCCTGTGTAGTTCTAATTGCCTTTACAAAAACCTTGCTTCACCTTAAATGATGTCTATGTGTATATATCTTCTTATTCTCACATATACCTTCTTATAATTCTTCTTCCCGAATCACCCATCAATCTTACAAATAAGATCTTACATATATACCATAACCTAAGACCAATTTTAGTAGGTCGGCTCTAAAAGATATTACAATAAAATAATTACAAGTAAATCAATAACCGATGCAATATCTGATTCAACATGTCAGCTTAATGCATTTACAATAACAACAAAATCATCTCCAAAGCGTGTTGTGTTGATCTGGAATAGATAAGCATGTCGGTGCTTATTCTGGACCTATTTGTCGGTAATCAACAAATATGCAAATACAAATAATCCAATGAACAAATCTCCAAGACAAAGTGTCCAAATGATGTCTTTGACATAACCAAATGTTTTTCATGTCATTCCAAGTGCCGATGAACAATATATCCTGCCGGTGTACCAGATACCGGTGACTGTGCATAAAATCACTTGTTTGCCGGTGAACATAACCATTTCTCCAAAGTGCCAAAGTTGATAAGTGTTGATAGGTGTTGACATCAATGACAAAACCATACCAAAATACCAACAATTTTTCCCCTTACAAGGTTTCCACATCAAAATATTTGTGTCATGTGTTGTGGATCTTGTTTCTCTTTCTGTTTCATGCATTAAGTTAAACCGGTACTGCTATAACTATTAATCTGTTTTACCGGCACTACGTTTTAAGTTGGATTAGTTGGTTTTAGGTTGTAATTTATTGACAACTGATTCACCCCCTCTTAGTTGTCCTTCCCAGTTCCTAACAATTGGTGTCAAAGCCTAGTCCTCTTTTTGGAGAAGCCTAATAGCTTGAGGAGATCCTATGGCAGCAAATATTTTCAGGAAGGACAGTCCTAAACTTGATGGAACTAACTATGGTATATGGAAGATCAGAATGGAAACACATCTAAATTGCATTGGAAGAGATATATAGGATGTTACAAAGAATGGCTATGTTGGTCCTACTCCAAATAACCCTCATCCACCAACATTGGCTAAAGACTTGGAATATGATTGCGAAGCAAGAGAAGCACTTCTAAGCGCATTATCAGATCAGGAAATCATGGGATTATCAGACAGGTCTACTGCAAAAGCTATTTGTGATAAACTAGAAACATTGAATGAAGGAGATACCATTGTCAAGATTGCAAAATTGGAATGTTACCGGGTCAGGTATGAAAATATAAAAATGAAAGAAGAAATAATTTCTCCATTTATGGAAAGAGTTAATGAAATTGTCTTAGGAATACAATGTTGTGGAGGATCTTTAAGTGAAGATGAAATTGTTTCTAAAGTTTTAAGAGCTTTCCCACTGGCTTACAAAATGAAAGTGACTGCTATTAATGAGTTGAGAACAATGCCTAATACATCAGTTTCTAGAGATACTTTGGTTGGAAAAATTTCAGCATTTGAGCTTGAAGAATTTGGTCATGTTGCTACAGTCAAACGTGATATAGCTTTCAAAGCATCATCATCAGCATCATCATCATCATCATCTGACTAATATGATTGGAAAGCACTTTATGAAAAAGAACTTGAAGATATCAGGAGAGAAAATGAAGAACTTGAAGCACTATTCGCAACGAAGATGCCTAAAGGTCCAGCAGGAAGTAAGTATGAAGGTAAAGCACCTTTCAAATGTTTTAATTGCAATAAAGTTGGTCATATGGCGTCTAAGTGTCCTGATAGACATGCAAGACTAAGAGAGGAAGCAAAAAGGACATATAAACCTAACCCTAAATATCAAAGATATGGATTTAAGAAAAATAGAGATAAGTCATGTTACTATGCAGATGAAGGTGTTACAGATGATTCAGATGAAGATCTAGTAGATAGTGGATGGGCATTTGTTGCATTAAAAGAAGATCCATTAGCACCTATTGCCAAACCGGTAGAGTAGGAATTAGCAGCAAAAATTGAAGAAAATGATGAATGGATCATTGATAGTGGATGCTTGCATCATATGACTGGTGATAAAATCAAATTATTATCATTACAGGAAATTCATGGAGGTCTAGTAAGATTTGGAGATGACAAAGCTTGTTTAATCAAAGGAAGAGGAACTATATCTTTGGATGGTAAGCACAATACTGACCATGCTTATTATGTTGAAGGTTTAAAGCATAATATTTTGAGTGTTGGTCAATTATTGGAAAAGGGATTTCAATTACAATTCAAGAATGGAAAATGCAAAACCATAAACAAAACTGGTTGGAGATTGCAACCGGTAATCAAACTAAAGGTAATATATTTCATTTGAATACCAGTGATAAGACATGTTTGATTGCACACATTGATGAAAGTTGGTTATGGCATAAAAGACTTTGTCATGTAAATTTTGATTGCATTGTAAAGATCAGTTCAACTAAGGCAGTAAGGGATTTACCTAAGATTGTGAAACCTCATAATCCGGTATGTAAGGAATGTCAAATGGGAAAGCAAGTTAGAACAATATTTAAGAGCATTTCTGATAAATCCACTTTATGCTAATAATTGATGATTATTCTAGAATGTGTTGGGTTACTTTTCTCAGGGAGAAATCAGAAGCTTTTGGAAGATTCAAGATATATAGGTAAATGGTAGAGAATAAAACCGACAAGAAAATTAAATGTTTGAGATCTGATCAAGGAGGAGAATTTACATCTAGGGAATTCAATTCATTCTGTGAGTAGAATGGAATTAAAAGACAACTATCAGCACCCTGGACACCCTAGTAGAATGGATTTGTAGGAAGGAATAATAGAACTATACTGGATACAACAAGAACCATGATGATGGAAGAAAATATACCTCATGTGTACTGGAGAGAAGCAGTGAATACAGTGGTTTATACTTTCAACAGAGTTCACATCAAAGGTGAAACCAGTAAGACCCCTTATGAACTATGGTTTAGTCATACTCCTACTCTTAAGTATTTCAAAATATTTAGAAGCAAATGCTATATTAGGAGAGATGAGTCTATTGGAAAATTTGATCCTAGCAGTGATGAAGGAATATTTCTTGGTTATTCAACTAGAAGCAAGGCATATAGATGTTGATAAGTTGATGCTTTGACATGTTTTTTATCATGACTCTTAGGTTTTTTGGCATCTTTTGGGTTGCATTGTGATAGCAAAGTATTGTGAATTGACTATATGTAATCCATGTTTTAAAACTGAACTTAAGAAATCATGTTTGAACTTTGTCGGTTAATTCTTGTAGCCATGCCAATTTATTCCTGCAACCAAATGATTTGTCCCTGTCATATGCGGATTATTTAGGATAATGTCATATGTGAGTTAATGAATATATTAATTGAGTAAGATACATATGCATGTCCTTGTATGTTGTTTTTGTTTTAGTGCAGATAATAATTGATGTTGCGGTGGATGATTTTCCTTCGCGCCTAAGGATTGGAGAATCACGTTCAGATAACTGGAGGTCAAACTGAAGGGGATTCAAGCAAGCGCAATGTATGGCATAATCGAAGTAGTTATACTTCACCATGGGAGTTTAATTTTGGTGCATATTGAATTCGCAAAATATCACTTTGGCGTACAAAGACTGGGGTTCAGTTTCAGGATCCACGGTTCCTGCAGCCAAGCCCTCAGTTATCTCCTTCATCTGACAATAATTTGCCTCTTCTTCTAAGCATAACTTGAGTTGTCCATTGTAGTTGATCTTTTCTTTATAATAAGCTCTTCCTTCTTTCTTTGAGTTAGACAAGATGGAAAGGAATTGAGCAGAGTTTTGACAAGCATTCTGAATTTTCTCTTTTAGAAATATGTAATCATTTTTAGGAAGAAATGAATAAAAATATGTTGTTTTGATCTGTTAATAGTACATTGCTGGGAGTTTGATATCACTCATCCAAGGGGGCCCACTTGGTGAGTGATCCTATGTTTATGATCATTGAAGTTAGTTTTTACTTAGTTGCAGTAGAAATTCATGATTGGATTGTTCCTGCAACCACTGGAAATAGATCCGTTGACTGTTCCTGCAGCCAAGACAGAACGGTGTGATTTCTGTTATTTTCATTAGATCATTTCAGCAGTGTTTTGTGAGCTTTCATGTAGCCTTTTATGATTTCCATTCCTACCTTTCCTTTCTACATAATGTTAGTTACTGCAGTGGTGCAGAATAATCATTTAAGGAGCTTAGTGCATATATATTGCAAACCCATTTCAAGTTTTACATTCCTGGATTGATAAGTAAATGAACACCAGCTATGAAAATAGTAAACTCTCCCATATGAATGTCCAAACTTCGGATTGAGATTTCAATTAGAGGTATTATTATTATCATTATAGTTGGGGTAGACATTTTTAGCACCGTTGTCGGGGATGGTGTCAAGCTAAGAACCTTTTATGATTATTATAGTTTCTAATTAATTGTTTGAAATTTCATGAATCTACATGCATAATAGAATAAGAGATGCCAGAGGTAGATTTCTACCCACTCATACTACTCATGTAGAAGATAATTTTTCAGATATAAACCCTTTTGCTAAACTGTATCAAGTCCCACAAAATTTGAATCACCTTGAGTCTAAATTTCTAGAAGGTAGTCTTCAGTTCCTTTTTGGTCCACAAGAAGAAGAACTTCCTATAGTAACAACCCCCACAAGTCCAATGCAAGGGAACCTACCTCCTGTTGGGAATAATCCACCACCACCACCTGGTCCAACATTTGATTTTCCCATCTTTGACTAGCATGATAATGCTCACCTCAAGAACATTCCAGCATCTTCACTTCCTAGGTTCTATGGGTTGGTGACAGAGGATCCAAATACATTTCTATTTGAGTTTGATGTTCTCTATAGGATTTTTGACTATACTACAAATGCCCATAGACTCAAAAATTTTCCAGCCACTTTGAGGGAGTCATCTTTGAGATGGTTTATGAGTTTGGGTAGTAGCACAATCAACACATGGGATGAGATGAAACGGTTGTTTCTTGCAAAATATAAAGATTATTGTAGAGGCACTGATCGTCATGGGGATGATATCTTTAGAATGACACAAAATGAAGATGAGAACCTTGAGGATTATCTAGAAAGGTTTTTGTTTAGTGTCAAGAAGTCCAAGCATAGTACTCTGAATGAAGATTCCCTCAAATTGATATTCTTGAGGGGTATCAGTGATGAATGCACCGATTCCTTAGATATTATGGGAGGAGGTGACATTACACAATCTACTTGGGCTGAAATAGGATGAATTTGCAAGAAGTATTCCATATCTACTTCTAAGAAGAATAGGAGATTTAAGTCAGGGGCACCATCATCAGCATCTGGAACTGGAGTTTCTAGATTGGAACTTAGCCATCTGTTAAAACATTTCAAGGAGGACATTATAAACAATATGGCTACTCAGTTGGATACATTGGCAGCTAAGAAGAAGCATGAGGAAGTTGATGCATTTCTTGCAGAATTCTGTCCTCATTGTAAGCAGAGGAAGAAAGATTGCAGATGTAAGATGGTTGCAAATGTTGAAGTACCTAATTTTAAACCAATTCAAGGTGAGGATGAACAAGTCTTCTATGTTGCTCAAAGAAGACCAAATTTTCAAAGACAAGGTATGCCACCTGATCCACTTTCCTTTTTTGGTTATAGTGGTAATTCTTATGCACCAAATAACCAATGGCAACTACAGTATTCTCAAAATTTTGGTAACTATCCACATTGGTATGGATCACAAGGCCAAGGACAGCAATTTGCTAATCAAATCCCCCAGTGGCAGCAGCCACAGGGAAACTGGTATCCACCTCAGGGTCCAGGTCTTCAAGGGAATTGGCAACCTACCTCTCAATGGAGGGGAAACCCATCATGGTCATCCCAATCTTCTAGATATCAGCCCCCTGCTCAACAGCCAGAACCTCCTGCTTTAATGCCTCCTCCTGCAGCTATAGCTGCACCTCCTAATCCAACGCAACTACCTACTCAACCATTGCCTAATCCAAATATCAAATCTCAACAAAAACAACAAGCTTATTCAGCTAATGCTAATCAATATCCAGCCTATTCTTTATCACTAGATGATATTCACCTCCGATCTGGGACAACTCTACCTAATCCCTCTCATCCAGTTATTACTAAGGTACAAGAAGAGCAGCCAATCTTTGATCCTAAAGATATAATACCTCAGAATTAAATATTACCACCATTTCCCCATAGACTGAAAGACAAAGAAGTTTCCACTGAACAACAGCAAAGCTTTGATATTCTTGATCAACTAAAGCACATTTGTGTTAAAATTCCATTGTTGCAAGCAATAAAGGATGTTCCTATATATGGTAAGGCATTGAGAGAAGCATGCCTAAAGAAGCCTGGCAGAAATAAAAAAGATCCACAAACCGTTCATGTTATGGGTCAATTGGCTGATATTATGTTAGGAAAAATTGCTATTCCAAAGTATTCTGATCCAGGTAGTCCTGTTGTGAGTATAGTCATTAATGGCAGTCAAATAAAAAATATTTTAGTTGATCTAGGGGCAGCCATTAATGGAATGACAAGGGAAGTAATGAAACATCTAGAGATAGATAGTTTAAGGGCTACACCCATAGTTCTCCAACTTATTGATGGCTCTGCAGTAAGACCTGATGGTATCATAGAAGATATAGTAGTTATTCTAGATTCCTAGGAATATCCTACAGACTTTATGATTTTATCTCCAAAAGCAACATTGGGGGGATACTCAGTCATTTTGGGAAGACCATGGCTTGCCACAGCTGATGCATATATTGGGTGTAGATCAGGAGACATTACTATTTTAGATGGTAGTTCCACAAAAACATTAGCCTTGTATTCTCCAGCACAACCTCAGCTTGAGCAGCAACAGGCTGTTTGGCCTATTTTGGGAGAGGAATCTGAAGAAATTGACTCTATTAATCACCTTATGATGACTAATCAAGTGCCACTCATGCTGTTATATGATGAAGAATCAATTCTTTATAAGGTCCTGATAAATCAATTAATAGAAGACCAAGAATTGCAGGAATTGATTCTGAATATTGTAGGATTGGACTTTCCTGCAGCCACTAATATCTTGCATACCTTGTTGCCGCAGGAATCGTCTTATTCTCATTTTTTTGATATAAATCAGATTGATCTTACTATCAAGATAGAGGTTGAATTGAATAAATATTTGAACATCAATAAGAATACAGTAGATACTTAAAAGGATAGCCTAGTAGACTTGCTGAAACTCCATAGAAATGCTTTTGCATGGGATTACAAGGATATGAATGGAATTGATCCAGCAGTTTGTACTCATCGCATTTACATAAAGGATGAGTGTTGCCCCCTCAGACAACCTCAAAGAAGAGTCAACCCTACCTTGAAGGAGATAGTTAAAGAAGAATTGTAGAGATTGTTGAAAGCTGGGTTTATCTATCCTATCTCTGACAGTCAATGGGTATCACCTTTGGTGATAGTTCCTAAAAAGGGAGGCAAATGGAGAGTATGTGTTGATTATAGAGCCTTGAACTTAGCCACAAGGAAGGATCATTTTCCACTGCCATTTGTGGATCAGGTATTGGATTCTCTTGCTGGTAAGAGATATTTTTCATTCCTGGATGGATTTAGTGGCTATAATCAGATACAAATAGCTCCCAAGGATCAGGAGAAAACAACATTTACTTGCCCATGGGGCACGTATGCATATTTTGTTCTTCCTTTTGGGTTGTGTAATGCTCCAGCTACTTTTCAAAGGGCAGTGATCAGTATTTTTTCTGATATTTCTCAAGATATTATGGAAATTTACATGGATGACTTTACAACTTATGGCTCTGAATTTGATCAAGCATTAGGTAAATTGAAGAAAGTTTTGCAGTGGTGTGAAGACTACAACTTGTTTCTAAATAGTGAGAAGTGTTTCATTATGATGGAAGAAGGAATAGTCCTTGGTCATCATATATTTGTACAAGGCATACAAGTGGATCCAGCAAATATTGAGATTATTCAGCATATTAATGACCCTATGAAGCGGAAAGATGTGAGAAGCTTTCTTGGCCATGCTAGATACTACAGAAGATTTATCAAAGATTTCAGCAAAATTGCAAGTCCATTATATACACTGCTTACTAAAGATGCAGAATTTAAATGGACCTCAGCATGCAATGAAGCTTTTTTAAAGCTTAAGCATGCTTTGACTCAAGCACCAATTCTAAAAGGATCTAATTGGTCTCTACCATTCCAAATCCATACTGATGCATCTGATTATGTCGTAGGAGCAGTGTTGGGACAAAAAGTTGACAAGTTGGAAAATGTAATATATTATATCAGCAAGAATTTGCAAGGACCTGAATTGAACTACACAATTACTGAAAAGGAAATGTTAGCTGTTATATATGCCCTTAACAAGTTCAGACACTATATTATAGGGTATCTCATATTTGTGCATACAGATCATACTGCAATTAGATATCTCATGAATAAGCCATCAATCATCGGTAGTTTGGCTTGCTGGTTATTATTGATGCAGGAATTTGATATCACAGTTGTTGATAAGCCAGGGAAGTCTAATATTGTTGCAGATTATCTTTCACATCTTCAATTGCAGGAAGATTCTACAATGATAGATGACACTTTTCCATATGAGCATTTGTTTCTCATACAGGCTCATACTCCATGGTATGCTGATATTGCCAACTATTTAGCTGCGGCTAAGATGCCAATTTATTTTTCTCCTAAGGAAAGAAGGTTGCTAGTTGAAAAAAGTTTTAACCTTTCATGGATTGTTGATTGGCTATTTTATATTGGACCTGACCAAGTCATGCAAAGATGTGTAAGAGAAGACGAAACATATGACATCTTGCATGCATGTCATGATTAGCCATGTGGAGGACATTTTTCTGCCAAAAGGACAGCACTGAAAATACTCAATACCGGATATTATTGGCCTACATTACACAAAGATGCAGTTCAGTACACAAGGAAATGTGACTGATGTCAGCGAATGGGTAGACCTACAAAATCTGATGAGATGCCACTATATCCTCAAATCTCTGTTACACCATTTGACAAGTGGGGATTAGATTTTGTTGGCCCCATTAATCCACCTTCTAATGGAAAATCTTATATCTTGGTATGTACAGACTATGTAACAAAATGGGTAGAAGCTAGAGCTATGCAACATGCAAGAGATAATAAGATGGCTGAGTTTCTCTATGAAGAAATATTTACAAGGTATGGATTACCAAGGGAAATTGTCTCAGATCAGGAACCTCAATTTACATCAACATTGATAAAAGCTTTGGTCAATGAATACAATATAAGACACAGGAAATCTACTCCATTTCATCCACAGTCTAATGGACAAGTAGAAGTTACCAATAGAGAGCTTGAGGCTATTCTTACAAAAATAGTGTCTATCCACAAGAAAGATTGGTCTCATTGACTTTTAGAGGCAATTTGGGCATATAGAACAACATGGAAAACACCAATTAGATTCACACCTTTTGAGATGGTTTATGGCAAAACAGCAATGATGCCTATTGAATTTGAGCATAAAACCTTGAGAACAGTTCTACAATTGAATATGACATTGTCTGAAGCACAGAAGGAACGCATTCAGCAGTTAAATGCTCTTGATGAATGGAAGAAGATAGTTGTTCAACAAATAGAATTGATTCAAAACCAAAGAGCAAGATGGCATGATAAATATATCGGAGAAAAGAAATTCAAAGTTGGTGACTGGGCACTTCTGTATGATTCCAGATATAAGGATGCTATGGGAAAACTCCAAACAAGGTGGTTAGGCCCTTATGAGGTAGAAGAAGTTTTTCAGAATGGAGCCATCTATTTGTCCACAATAGATCCTGTTTGATTTAAACTCTTAGTGAATGGACACCGACTATGACTTTATCACAAGCCAGCTACTTGAGAAGAGTTCCTGCATCAGTTTGCTCCCCAAAGTGAAATAAAAGTTCCTGCGGCAAATGGCAAGGTTCCTGCAACAACTGCCAATGATTCGGTATCAATTCATGAGCTTCCTGTTGCACTTGAGCATATTGATAAAGGTGATGTTCCTGCAGCCTCTGCAGTGAACTTATTCACCGTCTCATAATAAAATATTTCCATGGGAATATTGTTCTTCGTACATAAATTTCCATCCACTACATTTCATTCCACTTTCTTACCTGTCACTTCATTTCATTTCACCATCATTTTCGCCCAATTGCAGGTACGTGTATATTGTACTTTATTTTAATTATGCATTTATTAGTTCATTATGATTTTTATCCTGTTTAAATCTGCTCCAAACCCAAAATCTCGTCAACCTATGTGGACACGTGCTATGTTAAGTTGGGGGGGGTACTTTATGGTCCTTTTTCCAATAAAATTTATTATCAATTTTTTTTGATATCCCGAATTGATTTCCTAACTGACATTACTCATGATGATTATTATTTCACGCAAGTGAATAATAAGGTCTGCCGCCAAAATTAAGATATGTAGATTTTAGTTTTTTGTGAAACTATCAAACATTTTGGTGAAGCTGCGGAAGTATCAGAGTAAAAGATGGGTGGTCATCTAATTCGCCATGAGCCAACGGTCCATGAAGGGTTGTTGTAGGATGTTGTCTATGAGCATTATTTCCGAAACCACGGCTGGTTGGATTATTTCTTGAAAATCAGGGATTACAATGATGAAATAGTTGCGGGGTTTATGCATTCCTTTGATGAAGGAGAAGCTATAGTTAAAGGGTTAAGGGTAATTGCTACGGAGCGGTGAATTGTAGAGGTCACAGGGTTGCTGCAGGAAGGAGAACTCTTTCTAGAATCAAAAGACGCAAGGAGTGCCAGGGCAGAGTTCACAATTTCCACTGACAGACCCTTAATGGTGGATTGACAAGGGACTAGAAGGGTTTCTTTACCAGCACATTGGCCTCAGGTAGCTTTGTATGTTATGAAATATATTACATGTGAAGGGCGGTATTCAAATCTGCATTCACCTCATTTTAAGTCATCTATGTCATGGCCGGCGAGTTAATGTCCCAAATTTCTTGTACCATCTCATTTCTATAAGTGCTAAGGAGGCTCAAAAATATGGAAATCACTCTGTTAGCCATCATGGACTGGTTAAGTTGCTTGTACAGTGGTCCCTGAGAGATGTTTCACAAATGGAATGGGGTGTGTTTGATGATATTCTACAATTTAGGGTTGATGAAGCCCCTATTGCGAATAATCCGCCGGCTCAAGAAGAGATTGTTGCAGAAGATCTTTCTAGTGAAGATGAGGGTTTGCTAGTTGCTGAAGGAGCCACAATTATTATGGAAGGAAATATTGAAGCAGAGTCCATCAAAGAACAACCCTCTACTTCTCTTCAAAGAGATTCACCTATTTTGCAAAGGGAAGGAAAAGAATTAGAAAAGGATGAATCAGATGAAGAATTTGTTATCTAGCCCCAGGAAATGCAGATTCCTCCTGCAACCAAGAGGTGTCGAACAAAAACAAAAACTTCTGCAGCCGTTTCAAAAGTGTATGTAAGAAGAACATAGAAGACTCAACCTATGAATAATCTAGCAGAGATTATTGTAGTAGAAACTTCAGACACAGAAAGAAATTCAAGAAAACCCTGCAGAAGAAGAAATTCAAGAAGAAATTCAGGACGAAGTTGTAATGGATAAGCTAGCAAATCTTGCTTCTATGGCATTGCAATGTGAAGAGATTGTTGAAGATGTTCTACAGCAACCTAAAGAAAATGTGGGAGATATGTCAACAAAGAATGAGGAGTTTGTTGAAGAAATCCCACAGTCTAAGGTAGGACCTATTAGACCTCCTTCGTCCCTAAGTAGTTTATCAATTGCTTTAACATTTTTTAGGCAATGGGAAATAGAGAAGGATAGGTTGCAGGGGATAATTAATAAGCAGCAAAAAGAGATTGAAAAGAAAGATAATAGAATTAAGGAATTAGAAGATAAGGTAGAAGAGATTTATGGTATGGTTCCTGAGATGATGCAGTGTAGGGAACCCCCAAGAATTTATGGAGTACATTTGAAAGAGTGGTATCTGAATTTCGGACTAAACCGCATTGTTAGGGACCTTAATCCATCCTTGGAAACACCTGAGGAATTCTATCATGCTTATCAAACATCTCCACATGTTGTAAGGAATTTGTTATGTGAATTATATTTACATAACTATGATGTGCCCCAAGACAGAGAATGGAATCCTTTATTGTATATTGGGGATATCCATCTCAAAGCTTTAATGTCATGGATCCAAAATGATATGATCATAGGACCACAAGCCATGGAGTTTGAAAAATTAGAACTTGACTGTCCATTACCATTGAGAAGGGAATCAGAAGCACCCAAGGTTCTGTATTATGATTGGAAAAAGTTGCTAATAAGAGATGATGTTAGTAAGATAGTACTTCCAATGAGAGAGGAAGTCTATCAAGCGTATGAGCATTTGGTTCAGACCCACAGGACAACCGCACTAGAAGGGTTAACTCAACGCTGGAATCATCTACCAAATCATTTAAAACTGGGAGAACCTTACTCATTACAGAATTTTCATGCAGCCATACAAAGAGCCTCCAGATACATACAGCTAGGCAGGGAGAAAGCCAACAACTGGTTGCCATTGATCTTTCAGCCTCCGATCCTTATGTGGCCACTTTTGGCATGCCAACCAATAGAACAGAATTATGATGCAGTTGTAGAAGAAACAGCTAGATGGTCCAGGTTGGAGAAAATGAAAGGATTTTATTGGAATTTTCCTTCCAAGGGAACCGGACAAGACACTGTTGGTGATTTCAGAGTTTCAGCAAAATTCAGAAATTTTCCTTTTGCTGCAGGAGCAGCAAACCCTTAAAGTTGGGGGGCATGATAAGTCGATGCTTTGACATGTTTTTTATCATGACTCTTAGGTTTTTTGGCATCTTTTGGGTTGCATTGTGATAGTAAAGTATTGTGAATTGACTATATGTAATCCATGTTTTAAAACTGAACTTAAGAAATCATGTTTGAACTTTGTCGGTTAATTCCTGTAGCCATACCAATTTATTCCTGCAGCCAAATGATTTGTCCCTATGATATGCGGATTATTTAGGATAATTTCATATGTGAGTTAATGAATGTATTAATTGAGTAAGATACATATGCATGTCCTTGTATGTTGTTTTTGTTTTAGTGCAGATAATAATTGATGTTGCAGTGGATGATTTTCCTTCGCGCCTAAGGACTGGAGAATCACGTTCAAATAACTGGAGGTCAAATTGAAGGGGATTCGAGCAAGCACAATGTATGGCATAATTGGAGTAGTTATACTTCACCATGGGAGTTTAACTCCGATGCATATTGAATTTGCAAAATATCGATTTGGCATACAAAGACTGTGGTTCAGTTTCAGGATCCACAGTTTCTAAAGCCAATCCCTCAGTTATCTCCTTCATCTGACAATAATTTGCCTCTTCTTTTGGGTGTAACTTAAGTTGTCCATTGTAGTGGATCTTTTCTTTATAATAAGCTCTTCCTTCTTTCTTTGAGTTGGACAAGATGGAAAGGAATTGAGCAGAGTTTTGACAAGCATCCTGAATTTTCTCTTTTAAAAATATGTAATCATTTTTAGGAAGAAATGAATAAGAATATGTTGTTCTGATCTGTTAATAGTACTTTGCTGGGAGTTTGATATCACTCATCCAAGGGGGCCCACTTGGTGAGTGATCTTGTGTTTATGATCATTGAAGTTAGTTTTTACTTAGTTGTAGTAGAAGTTCATGACTGGATTGTTCCTGTAGCCACTGGAAATAGATCCGCTGACTGTTCTTGTAGCCAAGACAGAACGGTGTGATTTTTGTTATTTTCATTAGATCATTTCAGCAGTGTTTTGTGAGCTTTCATGTAGCCTTTTATGATTTCCATTCCAGCCTTTCCTTTCTGCATAATGTTAGTTACTACAGTAATGCAGAATAATCATTTAAGGAGCTTAGTGCATATATATTGCAGACCCATTTCAAGTTTTACGTTCCTGGATTGATAACTAAATGAACACCAGCCATGAAAATAGTAAACTCTCCCATATGAATGTCCAAACTTCGGATTGAGATTTCAATTAGAGGTATTATTATTATCATTATAGTTGGGGTAGACAAATGTTATAATAAAAGATTGCAGAAAATCATTGAAAGTACTTATGTGAAAAGAGATGAACATTTTAGAGGAGAATCAAGATCTGTAGAACCAGTAGTAGAAATGATTATAAATGAACCAGCACATATTGCACCGGTATAGAATGAAGAACCAGTCACACCAGCATCATCAGAAAAATCAATTGTGACTGAAGAACAACAACCTGTAAGTGGAAATCAAAATAAACCCAGGTATGTAAGATTGAATCATTCAGAAAATAAAATAATTGGAAATAAAAATCAAGGTATTATGACTATAGGAAGATTGGAAAATGAAGAGGTATGTTTAATTTCTCAAGTTGAACCAGCATCAATTATTGAAGCATGTCAAGATAAACATTGGATAAAAGAAATGGAAGAAGAATTAGAACAGATTGAAAAGAATAATACTTGGACATTAGTTCCCCTGTCTAAAGACAAAAATTTAATTGGAACTAAATGGGTATATAGAAATAAACTTAATGAAGATGGTGAAGTAATCAGAAAAAGAAAAAAATATTAGTTTGTAAAGGTTATTCATAGAAAGAAGGAATTGATTATAATGAAACCTTTGCACCGGTAGCCAGAATTGAAGCAGTAAGACTATTTCTTACATTTACAGCTCACAAGAACTATAAAGTTTATCAGATGGATGTAAAATGTGCATTTTTGAATGGAGATCTTGAAGAGGAAGTTTACATTGAACAGTCTGATGGATTTTCATTAATAGATGTTAAGGATATGGTTTGAAGGTTAAGGAAAGTTTTATATGGATTGAAGCAAGCTCCCAGAGCTTGGTATGCTAGACTGGATAAATATCTTTTGAAGCTTGGTTACACAAAAGGTAATGCTGACAGCAATTTGTATTACAAAATCACAAATGATGACATTTTGGTTATTGAAGTATTTGTGGATGATATCATTTTTGGAGGTGAAGAAGAGTTATGTAAAGACATTGCTAACAAGATGCAAAAAGGATTTGAAATGTCTATGATTGGAGAGATAAAAAAATTTCTAGGTTTGCAGATTTCTCAAACAAATAAAGGTATATTCATATGTCAAACAAAATACTTCAAGGAACTTTTGAAGAAATTTGGAATTGAAAACTCCAAACCGGTAAGCAGTCCTATGACTACAATAGATAAGTTGACATTAAAGGATGATTCAGCTCCGATAAATGACAAGGTACAAATTTATGATTGGAGGATTACTGTATTTGACACAAACCAAACCTGATATAATGAATGCAGTGTGTATTGTTTCTAGATTTCAAAGCAATCCTAAAGAAAATCATGAAAGTGCAGTAAAAAGGATTTTTCGGTACCTACAAGGCACAACAAATATTGGTTTATGTTATCCTAAGGATGAAAATTTTGAATTATGTGCATATACAGATGCTAATTGGGTAGGATATGTAGATGAGAGAAAGAGTACCATGGGTGGTGCATTCTTTCTTGGCAGAAGATTAATTTCATGGATCAGCAAGAAGTAGACTTGTACATCATTATCTACAGCAGAAGTAGAATATGTTGCAGCAGCAACTAATTGCACTCAGGTATTATGGATCAAGAAAATGTTGAAGTATATCAAGGTAAAATGAAAAGAACCAATAATTATTCATTTTGATAATTCAGCAGCAATTGATATATCAAAGAATCCAGTATTTCACTCTAAAACAAAGCGTTTCTATTAAGTATAATTTTCTGAAAGAGAATGTTGAAGCAAATGAAGTGAGATTGGTTTATGTGAATACTAAAGAGAAAATTGTAGATATTTTTACAAAGCCTTTGCCTAAGGAAAAATTTGAATATCTCAGAGAGAAGCTTGGGGTAATTTCCCCACCACCAGAGACTTGAATGATGAAGATTGGCATCAAACTGGCAGGGACTAACGAAAAAATATTTTTCTGGCTTTGATGAAGGAGAGCTACTTCTCAGGGGGAGTAGATAGCTATATGTTATATTTTGATTCTTAACTGCTTTGGCATTTGATGTCAAAGGGGGAGAGATATCTATGGAAAAACATTGTACTTTGAAGATTGGGGAGAGATGTATTTTTGGAAAGATGTATTTTGGTTTTGGTTTTGGTTTTTTGTACAGAACTTTGTATTGATCTATTTTGGGAGATTGTTGGCTTTTGCATTCTATTTTTGGCACTTAGATGTTTTTCCATCTAGGTGTCGCCATTAATGCCAAAGTGGGAGATTGTTGGTATTATGGATGACTTCATCATGTGTTGCATTGGTTTTGTCATTGATGTCAACACTTATCTTTATTGGTCTACATTGTTGATTTGGCACTCTAGTTATATTGGTTTATTGTTGAACCGGCACATTGTGGTCCCGACATGGATATTGGCTTATGCACAGTCATCGGTATATGCTTCACCGGCAAGATATATGTTTCATCGGAAGCTCAGGAAGTTAATGATGACTTGTTATCATCTAGAGATCATTTGGTTATGTCAAAGACATGGATTGGATGTTTGGATTTGGTGTTTTTCTTATTAGACTAATCGGATTCACATATTTTCCTTAACCAACAAATAGGTCAAGGATATGGACCGGTACAAGATATCATGTTCTAAATCAGCACGACACGTTTTGGAAATGGTTTATTGATTAGATAATGTGTAAATATATTAAGCCGACATATTGTATTGCATCAAGACTTATTTGTAATTGATTTAATTGTAATATCTTTAGTGACCCAACCTCATGATAAGGTCTTAGGGTTTTGTATAATAATTGTAAGATCTTATTTGAAGATCATGGTGAATGAGTGTGTGCAAATATTGAAGATCATTGTGAAGAGAAGATCCTTGTGCGAATCACGCAGATATTATCTGAAGGTTGAAGGAAAGGTTATGAAGGTGTTTGGCACTCATGATCAGAGCTTCAACCTGTAATGAATCGAGCATTGTTGATGCTATTCTAAAGTAGTACATTATTATTGGATTTAACCATCCAATTGTAGTCAGTGTGACTCCTATTTTGTGATTGAGCAGTGAGCTCTAGGCGGTTGGCCTTTTTACATGTGCAAACCCCATTATTGTTTTCACTTACTATCTGCAATAGTATCATCTGATTATGGGTAAGATTTTCCACCGTGGTTTTTCCCCTTATAAGGTTTCCACGTCAAAATCTATGTGTCATGTGTTGTGGATGTCGTTTCTCTTTCTGTTTCATGAATTAAGTTATACCAGTACTGCTATAACTATTAATTTTTTTTACCGGCATTAAGTTTTAAGTTGGATTAATTGGTTGTGGGTTGTAATTTATTAACAACTGATTCACCCCCCCCCCCTCTCAGTTGTCCTTCCCAGTTCCTAACAGCCTCAAGTGTGATGGAATCAACTTCATACCCCATGGGCATGATCCATATTGTTTTGGGCTCCACAGCTTCCATCACACATTGATCTTTGTCAACCATGAAGCAAATGGTTTTCTCATACTTCTCCACAATTTCCTTAGGGATTCTCTCTCTACTTTTCATTTTTACGTGGAAATATTTGAAGTATCCCCAGAGAGTAGATACTCTCATTGTAGCATCTCTAGTTCCCCATAATCCCTCTTTAATTTGCATCACCACTAGTCTATTGTAGGCCCATTGGACCTTACCTCTCACATCGGGTATCTCATTCAAGAAGTATAAGGCCAAGCAAATAAGAAGATCTCCATATTTAAAGGTGTTCTTCTTATCTTTCTTAATTTTCTTCAAATTGCTTAATAACTTATTCACAAGGACTGTGCACAGGTCATACCTCTTGTCATCTTTCAACATCTAATAGGATGAGTATATAGAAGTACTGGAAACAGAGTTGTGTCTACTTGACTGGTAAACCTCGTAATCGACTACCATCGATGCAAACTTCACATCATTCTCCAAAATATCGTTGATAGTCATTGCTCTGTTGTCGAATTTAGAACCAGTGGACACTATTACCATGTCATTCGACACTTTCCTTAGGCTAGGTACTTCACTGGTTTCATTGAGGCATGTCACGGGTTGGATGACCTGTTTGGTAATCTTGTGAGGCCTATCAATCCATATAAACTCATCATGATCTTGATTGAGAATGTACCAGATCCACTCTGCTTCGTCGAATAATAGAAAATCAACGAACTACAAAAAACCATTATTTTGAAGAACTTTGTACTCGAGTTTTAGATTTCCCAAACTATTTGCCAAGTGTTTGTTGTACAGGTCCAACATATCTGCATTATCAAGCTCCTCAAGATCACAGTGGATGTATGCCCTAATATCTTCATTATGAAGCACATCGTAGGGTACCGAAGAAAATACACCTTCTGGATCGTCTTCAATAGACTTGAAAGGGTGTTTCTTAAATATAGGTCTAGTTGTATCCCTAATCTCTATGACTAATGGCGTAGCAATACAAGAAGCTAAGGCCATCTCAAATTTAGGGTTTGCAGAAACAGATAGTCTAAACAGATAAATACCTTGATTCGCAATCGAGCACTGTAATTCACTTCATAATCATCAGAATCATTGTTGAAATTGCCAAATAGCTTCGCTCTTCTTCTCTGCACTATTCGCTTGTTCACATTGTGACAAATGAAATTTTGAAATGCCTTTTTATCCTTCAAAAACCTAATTCTTTATTGTAATAAATGCTACAACCGGTTACCATGATTTTCACAAAGTCACTTACTGGAGCACCAATTCTTCTCTGAAAGTTCCAAATAGCATCTGCACATATGATTTAAGCCTTCTGCAACTTTCCAGAATTGATTGCAGATCACCAAAGAGTGGGTTCTTAGAATCTGCATGAAAAGTTCCCCCTAAGGCATAAAGCCCTAGTTATCAGATGAAGATCCTGCACCAGATTCAGGTGCAACTCCATTTTCTAATTTAGATTCACATTTTCTGACCCACATATTCTCATGTTTATCTCTGATCTTATCTAGCTTCTCCTTTCCCTTCTCATATGACTTGTTCTTGTCTACCGAAGCACTATTCTTGCTTCTGTAGTATTTGTCAATGTGATAAGTTTTGTTGCATGCATGGCAAACAACATTTCTCTGCATAGCTTTGAAGTTCATCTGATTTGGTCTCATCCTGCACTGGTTAGAGATATGTCAAAACATCCCACATGCATAGCACATCCTATTTTGGAAGCTATTCATTACTACTCTACACATATTTTACTTGTGACCAAAAATATTGCATATGAAACACTAACCAGTAAAGGTAGGAACATTATTCATGTTGTTCATTCCATCATTCATCTTACTTTTGCATTGATTTTCCATATGACCAAATTTATTGCAAGTAAAGCATCTACCATTGAATTTATGAGCATTAAGTTGTCTTACGAGAGTATTCTTGTTCTTCTTATGATCATGTTTTGCATTTCTTGGTCCAGATCTAGAGGATTTGCCTTTCTCAAATCCAAGTCCTCACATGTCTTTTCCATGTCTTTGACTCTCCAGCATCTCATCAAGCCTTGTTGAGCTAGCTTTGAATTTTTCTTTGTAGTCATTAGCAGTATCAAGTTCATCCCTTAAGGTAGCAATTTTTCTTTCAAGTTCTAGACCATTATTCCTTGACTGTGTCAAAACAAGCTTCAACTGATCATTCTCATAGGTAAGCATGAAGCATTCATCATCTCTTTCCTTCAATGAATTTGCCAGATTTTCTTCATTTTTCTTCTGGTCCTCAATCTCCTTTGTAAGCCTCATCACAATGGATTGCATCTCATTCTTCAAGGCAACATTCTCTCTCTCAAGATTGTCGCATTCATCAGCTTTACCCTAATTTTCCATGATTTGATCTTCATTCTCCTTCATCTTGTCCATCAAATCCTTCCTCTTGTCTCTTGATGTGCTCACTTGATCCTTCAAGTCATTAATAAAATCATCAGCAACATTTAGGTTTCTCTTCAAGGAACTGATCTCATTTCTTGTTGCATCAAGATCCTCAAGTGCCACATTGAGCTGCCTCTAAAAACTAGAATCCATTGAGTCAATCTCCCAGACCTTCCTCAAGTGGTTAAGATTCCTCATAGGAACTAGGCTCTGATACCAATTGTTGGATTCAGGGACCACTGAGAGGGGGTTGAATTAGTGATCTACCAGTTAGAATATTTTCAAACTTAACTTTAAACCACCAGAAGCAAATAGATGAAACTGAAATGTAGAAACATAAAACAAATAACCATAAAAGAATAACATCAGATTTTTACATGGAAACCTAAATGGGAAAAACCATGGTGGGATTTGAACCCACAATATTAGTCTACTATGGCTAGTAGCAAAACAATATTACAATATGAGGAATGCACAAGCATTCAGGCACACTGCCTAGAGCTCATTGCTCAATTACAATAACCCGGAAGGCTACAACCCTCACGGAAGGCTCACTGCCTTAAAAATTAGTTATAGTGATGAATTACAGTGAGTGAACTCTGAAATAGCATCTACAATGCTTGGATGAGTTCCAGTTAAGTGCTAAATATATTGACAGGATCTCCTCTGGTGAACTGCTTTGTTCTTCAATGTTCACGGTCTTAGTCAGCTATCAGATCAAGAATGTGCACATTAAACTATGCAAAAATAGATTCTCGATCACCACTTGCTTGCATACAGTCATACCATCCACCAAAAAGATCATCCACACTAAACTTATATACCAACAATAAAAAAAATAGATCATTTACCATGCCAGACTACTAGAGTAACGTGTAGTCACATGTCAGCTTGACCAGATCCCAAAGGATAAATGTTGATCACCAAAACCATAATAAAATTGTGCATCTCTATTGTCCCAATCATCCCAAACACAATTCAATGCACCATAATCACCGTAAAGCTTCTGAAACAAAAATGCTTTGTTCTTCCTAAACATTGGTTAACTGGCTACCGGTTAACACTTGCTTCTAGATAAGAAGAATTGCGACCACCGGATCAAATCTCTATGAATATTTGCCATCAATGACAACCCTAAACCAATAATCAACCACCAAAAACTACTAGAAACTACCGGATGAGTGTCAATTGCCAACGGCGAATCCTAACCGCCTGATGGAAAGTGAAATCTTATTGTCGCCTAAATGTTTTGAGTCATGCCACCATCGCATGGTCAGTACTTCCATGCAAGAAAGATGAGCACCACTCCGTCTAGAAAAGAGGACTCCAAACTAGCAGAGAAGTGAGACAACAAAAATATTGGAGCACCCTCAAAACTAGAGGAAGAACTCATAGTCCTAGACTGGTAGCAATGAAAATGGAAGGAGAAGCTTAAAGATGAATACTATAAACAAGGGAGGGATTGTGGCTTCCATAACCTTGTAGCATCATATCAAAGTTGCATCTGAACTATCCACCTCCCCTAGCTACCTTTCATCAATCCTCCTTCATTGCCTCTGAGCCATTTGGTGGTGCAGGGGATAATGTGGATAATCCTTGAAAGGTTCCTTGCGACTAAAAGGGCCTCTCAAGTCCCCTTCAATTGTCCAACACATTTTCAAGGCCCCTTCAGTTGTAAAATAATCAGTCTCAATGTTCTCCATCCTGTATCATAGAACTTAAGACTCATGAACATGCAATACTACCTTGCAAGTGAAAATTATTCTTCTGCAACCATTTTCATGATAACATGCAGGACTATTGTGACAACTAGTTGCTTAACCCATAGATTAATACCTCTTTTATAGGGATTTGGGATTATCAAAAATAGCTCATTCTCATGTAATTACTCATGCATGCTATCTTTCCTTCTTTATGCTTTTAAAATTGCCATGTTTTATCTCCACTGCTAATTTAGTCATCCGTTTTCCTTTCAAAAATCATCACTACATTTATCCATGCAAATATTTAATCGTCATCGCCATGTTCTCTGTGTCTCATTGTCTGTAAACAACTTATGACTTATCCATTTGAGACTCATTATGAATAGAAGATTTTGTCATGATCCTCATGCTTCTTGGTCATACATTTCACACCCAAGAATGCAATTCTCTTCTACTTCACTCATGCCAACTTCGGTCTCTTTTATTGACTTGATCACCATATGTGAACATTTGTATAACCTGCCTTGGTGTTTGAGAATGACACTTGTCATCTCTTTAATATTCTCTTTATATCTCAGTATACCATCTTCTTGAACTCAAGACTCTCTGAAATCAACTTGGGCACCTTACCGAGTGTCTATTTGACAGCTCACATCCCTTACAATCACCACACGGTCCACTTCCCTCTTACTCGAGACTCAGTGAGACCAATTCGGGCATCTCACCGAGTGTCGAGCTGCCAGCTCAGACTTTATTCAACACACATTACCCTCCTCTCACGTGCTCGGGACTCGCTAAAGTGGAAAATACATTCCCACAGAGTCCTGAGTGTTCTTTAAGTTTTGCAACCACAAAACTTGGAGCTTACCTAATCATAGAGTGGGGCCTTTCAAATGGCCAAGTATCCAACTCTTGGTAACATGACTTATCTAGACCATAAAACATCTTTTGCCGAGTGTTGAGCTCTTTTCTGAGGAACACCTTTTTGAATAACCACGTATGCTAAATGGCCCCACAATGCATGGGACCCACCTCTTTAGGAAAAGACTATTTTTTCTCTGTATAATTTTCTTGTCAAAGCAACGTGGACAAGGATCAAGGGCTTGCCTTTAAAATAAAAATTTATCCCCTCTTCGAAAGGTGGTAATAATAAAATTAATGTTGATCGGGACACTAAGTCAATAACTCAAAAAGAACATTCTCGCCAATCCAAATTCAAAATTTTAAAGGGTCCTAAAGTTTTTCAATGGGGTCAAAATTTCAGGGTTAACAGGACTATTCCTCCATTTCTTTCTCTATGGAATTTTACAATGTGTCCAATTTTACTTTAGTTGCAAAAATCCGGACCTTTTTCTAGACCATTTTTATTTCTTCTAATGTTTCTATCTCTTTTGACACTTTCACTCCTAATAACACTTCTACACTTAATAGCCTTATGACCAAAATTGTTGCAAGTATAACGTCCATTGAAATTTTGAAAATTCCTACCATTTAAATTTCACATCATCCTACTTCTGCACTCATTAGCCTTATGACCAAACTTTTTATAATCGTCACACTAACCATTAAATAGTTGAGATCTGAATTGATTTTTCCATTCACTAGCTCTATTTCCAAACTTATTGCATGAAAAATAGTTACCATTGAAAGGTGATTAGTACCTGATTTGAGAAGGAGGAGCATAAGACCTCCTAAACACTTTCTTGTTCTATATCTAAGGGAACCATCTTATTTATAGTTACTTACTTCAGCCATGACATTTTCTCTACTAGCTTGTTCATGAACTCTCACTCGTCTTCTGCCAAATTCTTGTCTATAGGGTTAGGTATTGGTTCCATTGTTCTTCTTTCCTCTATCAAATCCAATTATTCTTCTACCATCTTTTCCAAAATTTCATCTTTTGAGGTATTCATCTCTATTATAGTAGGAAGGATAGCCTCGATCATAGGTATATCCTCGATCTAATTACAAACTTGTGTCAGTAAATAATTGCCTGCATTATTGTCCTTCAAACAGTAAATGACATCAGTCCTTGTTCCTTTTGCAACCAATAGCTCCCTTTTTATTTCACATCCAAACCTCTAAAATATGACCTTATAACCTTTTCTACACATAACTCGCACTTAATTGGTTATGTCTCAAACCTTTAATATAATTGTGGCATCAGAATTAGGAATCATCAAAAAAGTAGATCAATCAAAACACAAGACATGATAACTTAATCATGAGAGCACTCATTGCAAATGAACCTAATCCTAAGCACACTCAATAGAGATATGAAAACAAAGCATTCAAAATGAAAGATTATGCAAACCAAATGCAGAATTGAATGCTCCTTCCATGCGGCTCCATTGTTCTTCTTTCCTCTTCAATGGATTTGTGGATCTCACCTACAAGTGCACATACAATTGAAAGCAAGATTGATGAAAAGCTCAAGAGTACTAGAAGCGTAAGTTCGATAGTTTGATTAAGAATTCGGATTCAAGAATCAAGGGATTTGAGTGAAGAAAATCATCCAATTTATAGAGAAATTGGAGAAATGAACAAATTAGCATGATAGTGATTCGAATGGAAATTCAAATCAAGAATAGCAAAATTATGACATGTTTATGACAAATTGCTATGCAAGGATTTATGACAATTTATGACAAATTCTATGACAAATTTCTATGCAAGGATTTATGACAAGATTTTGAAATAGAAATAGACATTTAGGAATTTAGGAGAAATTAGAAAATTAAATTGGAAATAATGACTTGGAAATTAGGAAATGGATGAAAAATAGGTAAATTAATTAATAATTTCTCATTTAATAATTAATTCACAAAAGAGGAATAATTAGCCAATTAAATGAACATTTAATTGCAATGAGAAGACTTAGGATAAATAAATAATTTATTAATCCTAAAGGAGGAAATGACAAACAAGGTTAAATGATTAAATCACAAAACCCTAGAAGATAAATTAGCAATGCGAGAATGACAATTAGGTCTTGATTGAAGATAATTAATGTCGATCATGATTTTGATTTTGGATTGATAAATGACCAATGTTGATAAATGATTTGACTGAGATTGGTTGACAAAAATCAATGACAAATTGACCAAATTGATATGATTGGAAAGGACAAGGATCGATGACGAATCGATCGCAATATGACAAGATTGACAAGGACAAAAATCGACCAAAATCATGACTGAAGGTTGTTGTCGACAAGACCAAATTCGAAGGTGAGATGATAGAAGAATGACTCGATGCTCGCAAATGATAAAAACCAAGTGCGTGACATAGGAGAAATGTTAATGCGACGCAAAAACCTAAAATGAAGCAATGCGCAAATGTTAAAGTATGACTTCCGCAAGCGTTGACCATTTTTAGGTGTCTACATTTTGCCCCTCTTTGAGACAATGTGATTCTGAGCGTTGTTTCAAAGAACAATAACGAAAATGCCCCAGACAATAATAATGACATATGCATGCCCCCTCGAGGAATTGGCCGGAAACATGCAGAAAATAGGCCAATTTATTGATAAGAATGATAGAACATGATAAGATCAAATGGACTGCCAAGACTGACGGAAGAAATGTTAGTAAGAAGAAATTAGACAGAGGACAGTTAGAGATGAAGGAAAACTTGCTTTCACAAATGCACATAAGTAGGTGAGAACCTTTATTTGATATGGCAAAATGGATGCGTAGCATCATGGCATTGAAGGCCAGAGCTGAAATGCAACCCTTTTTGCAAAAGACAGACACATCACAGACAAACAACAGTCACAACAAAAAAGAAAAGGACCATGAACCATCCCGGTCACTCTAAATCACTCAATGACATCATCGAGCAACATAGGAACATGACCGAAGCCAAAGATAAATCAGTAAAAAGATAAGACTCACAAATTCAAGCAAATCAGACAAACATCTTGATCTTCATTGTCAAAAGTTGAAAGTACTGATAGGACGATCATGCTGTCTGGTTTTAGGAAATGCGGTACCCCGTCTAAGACAGGACACAGTCTGGTTTCGAGTATACCACACCCTGTGTAAGACCCATGATAGAAGAGACAAGGACAAATTGATTTTGATACTGATATTTGATTGATAAGACAATTTTGATCAGTTTGAATGTCCGGTTTGATTGAAAAAGTTCATCTGTTAGTGCGTGATTTCATTAAAGCACAGTGTTCGATTGATTGTCGTTGGATGTATGCTCAGCGATTTGTCTTATGCACAAAAGGAATAATGTTATTGCAAAATGTTTGTTTTTTGGATTTGGAGTTTTACAATTTTATTTTATTTTTTGTTCATTTTTTTCAGGACTTTATTTGACTTTTTAGGGGGTTTTTTTTCAGGACATTTTTCAATTTTTATGACTTTTTTTTTTAGAGATTTTTTTTTTCAGTTTTTTAGATATTTTTTAAGGACATTATTCGATTTTTTTGAGATTTTTTCAAGACATTTTGAAATTTTTTATGATCTTTTTTCAGGACATTTTGAAATTTTTTCTTAGAGATTTTGATTTATTTCAATTTTTTTGGATTTTGCCCCCAGTGTCTAGCAAGGCAAGGAATATGACAGGTGAATAAATAGGCTTGCTGAAATGATGGTGGATAGAGGGAAGACAAAGGCCTTTTATCGTGGAGACAATGCGGATGCAATTTTCAAGGGCTATTACGTGATGGGAAAAGAGACTGGACATGACAATGTAAAGCAGTGACATGGCATGAGGGACATGTCAAGAGGTTTTTGAAAAATATGTTTAAATTTTGCGTCCTTATGTCAGATCAAGATCGAGGAATGAAAAAGAGTGTATGGATAGTGATAAGATATGGATAGGATAAGCAAGACCAAGAATGGATAAGGGACATGGATTGAAGGTCGGGATTGGCTAAGGGACAGTGGCAGAAAGTCGCAATAAGCCAGGGAATATGGATGAAAGGTTGAAATAAGCAAATGGGGAAATGACCAAAAGCTATGATAGACTAAAAGCTGCAAACAAGATATGTGATGCTCATGAAGATCGTCAGCCTTGTCAAGATCAAAGGTGGAAAAAGGAAATGGACATGAGGATATGAAGGGTAATGACAGGGGTTCGATAGGATAGTGAAGGGCAATAGGATATGAAGGAGGAAACCTGCCCCCAAGTGTGGTGTGCAAGAAGTTCATAAATTACACATGACGCCTGTTTGCCAGGTTTTCATCATGGTACTTTCCCAAGGCGCCTGTTTGCCAAGTTTTCACCAGTGGACGAATTATTTTTCTTTACTTTCTTTTTCTTTTTCTTTTTTTCACTTTTTTCATTTTTTTGATTTTTGTATTTTGACTTTTTCAATAGAAGATGGACACATGATAGGGGATGGAAGAAGGACTCAAGCATCTGTTTGATTGGATAGTAGCCTTGAAAAAAATGGACCATGACCTTTAAAAGTATGCTCAAAGACGTTGGTAGGATAAGGACATGGAAAAAGAGATGAAACTAAGGCAAGGATTTATGCAAAGGATTGGATCAAAGGGATGGAAGGATGGAAAATATGCATTGGATAATGGATAGGGTATTGGAAGAATTGGGCTTCAGTGGATGGAAATGAAGGCAAGATCGACAATGGCACACACCTTGAGGGGTGATGGACTGATGGAGGAAAGACGTATTTTGGATATTGAGATTTGGATGGAGGAATAGCTTGGGATTTTGAGACATAAGGGCCCAAAATGGATGAAGAAGGTGATGGAGGAACAGACTTGGAAGGTTTGGATGGAGGAATAGCAATTTTGGATGCCAATTTTGATGTTTCTTTAGGCTTTTGTGCTTCAAGGAGCTGCTTAGGGATCCACATGGTTTTTGATTTTTCATGCTTTTGTGGTTCCTTGGAGTGCATTGCTTGCACAAGGGGTTTAGGAACCCATATATATTTTGACTTTGCTTTATTTTGCTCAATGGGCCTTTGTGGCCTTTTGGATATTTATTTTTCTTTATAGATCATATTTTTCTTTGTTTTGACATGTCGATTATATTGGACATGTTGATCCTTGAATACATGTGGATTTTTACACTTATGACTTTTATACTTGGCATCCAAATTGCTTGGAGGAGGAAAGGAATGCATGGATGGATATGAATGAAATGGATTTATTTTGGATGGATGAAATTTACTCAAGGATGTGTGCCTTTGCTGACCTTGCATAGAGGACAAAGGGATAGAAGGACCTAAGATGGATGGAAGGTATGATGGGGAAGGTGGACATTTGGATTTTGACTTTGAAGGGATATCAACGCCTTGAGTGTGAGCTCTGTAGCCATGACCATTAGTATATTCTTTGATATGAAGGGGTTCTTGCTCATGGAGGTCTACTCCTTTGCCTTTATGAATATCTTGACTTGTAGGAGACTCTTTTCTTTGGGATGAAGACGCGAGTCCATTATGAGGTGGATATGATATGAGAGAAATAATGAGATCTTAAAGTGGATCAGATTGCACCAAAGTGGAAGAACCCATTATGCATGTCGAGGGTTCATGAACATCTTGCACTAACATGTTAGAATCATGAGGGGGATTAGGATCATGAGGGGGACTAGGATTGTGTAGTGGACATGGTTCAATGACAGGCTCTTCAAGAGATGGAATGGGAGACATAATGGGATCATCACAAGAAATGTGATCTTGGAGTGTATATGTTGGATTAGGATGAGGAGATGGAGGAACAAGTGGATCTTGTGGAGGATCTAAAGGAATGATAGGGTCTTGTGTTGGAAATGAATTTGGAAGGATACTTTGACCTTGACAAGGAAGAAGATCATTGGATTCCTCTTTAAAGTTACTTTGCTCTTGACTTTCAATGGGATCATCATAAAGGATGGAAGGGATATTTGGAATGTCAATGGGATTTAAAAGGACATTGTGTTCATGAAATGGAAGGGGATCGTTTGGGATTGGATGAACTGGGATATCTTGATCTTGCTCGAGGAATGGAGTGTCAATAGGACTTTGGATAGGATGGACAAGAATAGGGGAATCATTGCGAGTGTCTAGGGAAATGGGATCCTGGTCAACAATTGAATGGGATGATAAGGTTTCAGGATCTTGATCTTGATCTTCTTTAGGACTCATTTCTTCGTGCTCTAAATTATCCTCTTGACATGAGGTTGGACTTTGGATATGCATGGGGGATTCTGACAAGGAATCAATGTTTTGGCATGAAGGAAAAGCACTTTGAACATTTGTGATGGATTCTGACAAGGAATCAATGCTTGAACATGAGGAAGAGGGACTTTGAATGGGGTCCTCTAAAATAGGTAATGGCAATAAAGTGCATGGTTGCATTGGGTCTTGTATTTCTGAAACATGACAAGGATGTGCATCATAAATTGGATGATCTTGGCAATCAATTATGGATATCTCCTGGATAATTGCATCCTTGGGTGTATTGTTTGATGAGGACAATATAGAAGGTTCTTGTGAAACTTCTAAAGGTGTAGGGATAGATGCCACTGGAGAGTCAATTTGCTTGCGAGGGGATGAGGCATTGCTAGACATAGTTGCATTATCTTGATCATCCTCAAAGAACTCACTTGGTAATTTCCTTAAGATCATTGCAATAAAGCCACCTTTCTTTCGAGGTTTTGACATAGTTGTATCTGGAATTTGAACTTGTTTTTGGTTTGATGTCATGTTTTGATATTGGACTTGGTGTTGATCAAATTGGTTTGACATGTTCAAAATTTGGCTTGGTGTGTGCTGCAACCTTTGTTTTTGAATGTTTGGTTGTTGTGGTTGATACTGAGTTGTCCATTGAGTTTGTTGTTGATACTTGATAATCGGATGGACATATTGTTGAGATTGGACCATTGGTTGTGTTGGTTGTATATGTTGGACAATTGGTTGAACCATTGGTTGTATTGGTTGAAAATCAGATTGATAGTAAACACCTTCTTGTTCTTGTTGTGGAGGCACATAATGTTGAAATTGATGTTGTCTCTTTTCTTGAAATTGTTTCATCATCTCTATTTGGGAGAGGAGAGTTGGTATGTCTGATCGTTCAAGAAGAGATCTTACATCAATTGGCTCAATATTTGGATTTCGACCTGGAAATTTTTGAAACACTTTAGACATTTGTGATCTATTCTTCACAATGTTTTTCACTCTTTGTTCCAAAATCTCATTTTCTTGAGCTAGTTTCTCCTCTAGTTTTTGTATTTGGAGACTTGTTTCATCATAAAAAGTTTGATCAATATTGCCTTGTTGTTGGGTTGGATAGAATTGTGATTGCATTGTTGGTTGATATGTCAAACTTTGTTGCATCATTGGTGCTTGGAACCTTGTTTCAATAGACATGTCACTATGCAAATGTTATATTTTTTGGAATTTTTCAAGGATGATATATGATATGCAACTAAATGCGAACTAAATAGATGAAAATGCAATCTATGGCAAGAGTGCAACCTATGTTTTTGGTTGTTTTTCAAGATTTTGACAAACTTTTTGAAATGCAAATCTAAAAAGAGACCCTTAGGAAATTGAAATGATGTCTAGACCTCAAAGGACAAAAGGACCAAGTGACAAAAGGACAAATGACAAAGTCTCCCCTATATGCTTGGATACTAAGCTAGATTTGACCAAATGATATTGATGACAAAAGGACAAAAGGTTGATAAGGTCTAGACCGCTTAACAATGACTTAGGTTTGCATCAAAGATGTGGATTACTCAAGTATGACAAAAACCTAATTTTGGCACTATATGCAAAGGGACATTACTATGCAAGTGACCTTAATATGATATGATAATGACCTAAGCTTAATGAAGAGACCTAGGGTAAGCAATGTAAATGTATGAAAATGATATGACTTTAATGCAAGAGGACATATGCAAATGGATGACTCTTATTGATATGCAAAGGAATATGACTTAGGTGACACCTAACCTTGGTACTTGACAATGACTTTTGCAAAATGCAACCTAGGATGAACCTAAATGTAAGTGACATAGATGTTGAGACAAGTTTTTGAACAATGTTTGATAATCATGTTTGAAGGTGTTTTGAAATTTGTTGGATGAAATGCTCTTATGTTTAACCTTGTTTTGAATCAATTTGTTTTGCTTTTGAAATGAGATGCAATTCAACTTTTGACAATCAAAGAATACAAGATATTGCAACTTAGACTCAAGACAATCATGCTCATTTCCACATTTCTTATGGTAGGCAAAGACATTAGGTACTTGAGAGGTAGACTCATTATGGGATTCAAGGAGAATACATAGATGCTTGACCCCACGGGCTCCCCTCCACGGCACTCACTTCTCAGGGAAGCCAAGCATCAGTCCCCATGGAATCTCCCCATGGCGAACTTAGTATCTCTTCCAAATATCCGAATTTGTCCTTCTCAAGCAACTAGAAGGGTTTTTGGCCTCTAAAAACAAGGTGTTTAGTAAGGATTTCTGTTAAGCGTTACTCCTTGATGTCATGCAAGCATGATTGAGACATTAAGCCCATCAAGATACCAAACAAATGTAGTCGCAAGCACGATTTAGACCAAAAGGCCCTACTTAGATGTTGATATGAGAAAGAGTTTCAAGGGGCATCACTTCCCAAGTAACTGCAATTCCCACGTAACACTTCCTTCAAAGCTTTCGCTCATCGGGTATTTTTTTATAGTGAGTTAGAATGCCAAGGAATTCTAGCCGTACTCACTTTGGGTCATTCCCTTCTCACGATTATCACTTGCTTGCTAAAGCAAAGTGGTCGGGAAGGCAGGCCCTCTAAAGGAGACACACACAAGCATGGTATTGAAGATCTGGATTTCTGATCACCCTAAGAAGGATGAGAGCATACTCTCCTACTCCAATGTCACACTTAACAATCAAAGCAAACAAATGTTTATTCCCACCTATTTATAAATCACTAAGTGCCTAATTAAAAATCTCAAACACACAATTTGGTTGTTTCTCCAAGGCAACCTGCAAAACCCAAGTTAGAGGTTTGATTTGTTGTCTTTGACCATCGAATCTGCACAAAACATGTTAGTAGTTTGATTTGTAGTCTTTTTCATGCATACGCCAAGATCCTGCACAAATAATTAGTACCAAAATCCAAAGCACAGAAAACAGAATGCAAAAACATCAAAAATTTCAAGTAAACACTGCATTTTTCACCTATGTTCTGGACTTTACACAAGTGCAAGATGCATGACACAGGCGCAAGATGTATGACACAAGCGCGGAATGTCACCTACACAAGCGCAAGATGCATCACACAAGCGCAAGATGTCTGACACAAGTGCGGAAGTGTCCAGAATACCCTGCACGGCCCTGTTTTTGGGTTTTTGTCTGCAAAATCAACATGAAAGCACTCCAAATCATAGTTAAGGGGTTAGAAGGTTAGTATTTCATGTCGGGTTCACCAATTAATGTAGCGTAGAAATTAGGAATCATCAAAGCAAGATAAACATAATAATCAATGGCTCAATCACAAAAACTCATTGCAAATGAACCTAATTCCAAGCACACTCAATAGAGGTATGAAAACAAAGCATTCAAAATGAAAATTATGCAAACCAGATGTAGAATTGAATACTCCTTCCATGCGGCTCCATTGTTGTTCTTTCCTCTTCAATGGGTTTGTGGATCTCACCTACAAGTGCACATACAATTGAAAGCAAGATTGATGAAAATCTCAAGAGTACTAGAAGCGTGATTTGACAAAGTGATTATATGATTAAGGATTAAGAATCAAGGGATTTGATTGAAGAAAATCATCCAATTTATAGAAGAATTGGAGAGATGACAAGATTTTGGAATAGAAATAGACATTTAGGAATTTAGGAGAAATTAGAAAATTAAGTTGGAAATGATGACTTGGAAATTAGAAAATTGATGAAAATTAGGTAAATTAATTAATAATTTGTCATTTATTAATTAATTTACAAAAATAGGAGGAATTAATTAGCCAATTAAATAAACATTTAATTGTGACAAGAAGACTTAGGATAAATAAATAAATTATTTAACCTAAAGGGAGAAATGACAAACAAGGTTAAATGATTAAATTATAAAACCTTGGAAGATGAATTAGAAATGCAAAGATGACAATTAGGTCTTGACAAAGGATAATTGATATCGATTCGATCATGATTTTGGATTGATAAATGACCAGTGTTGATAAATGATTTGATTGAGATTGGTTGACAAAAATCAATGACAAATTGACCAAATTGACATGATTGGAAAGGACAAGGATCGATGACGAATCGATCGCAATATGACAAGATTGACAAGGACAAAGATCGACCAAAATCATGACTGAAGATTGTTGTCGACAAGACCAAATTCGAAAGCGAGACAGATGAAGAATGCAGAAGAAGGACTCAATGCTCGCAAATGATAAAGACCAAGTGCGTGACATAGGAGAAAATGTTAATGCGACGCAAAAACCTAAAATGAGGCAATGCGCAAATGTTAAAGTATGACTTCCGCAAGCGTTGACCATTTTTAGGTGTCTACAATAATAAACATCATCAATTTTATGTTTACCATCAATAGAGATGGTTCCTTTTCCACAAATAGGTGTAGCTTCTCCTGCAAACTTAACTGATCCTCTATCATATTTCTTAAGGTTAATAAACTTCTCTCTATCACCAGCCACATGGTTTGAACATCTTGATTTGATGATCCATGCCTTTGGTTCCAATTTTCCATGTGGTGCAGTCTTCACATTCACAGATCTCTCACAGTCCTTTTCATCTTCTAATCTTTCAGATCACCCATCATTCTTTTCCTCTATAGCATGAAACAAATATTCTTTATTTGATTCATTTTCATCTTCTTCTTTAGATTAGTAGGCCATCGTTGAAAAAAAGCTCTTCTTCTTCTTGTCTCTATCATCTCTTCTAATATCTCTAGTGTTTCCTCTATAGTTCCCCTTCCCTTTTTATCATCATTAGGTCTTCCACCATAATCTTCCTTATACATACATCTAGAACCATAATGACCTTATTTTAGCATTGTAAATTGCATCCCTATGTAATTTTTTTCTCAAGTAGGCTCCCTTTTTGCGTTATTGGCCTTCCATGCTCAACATCCTTGATCTAGTCCCTATTTAGCATCTATTTCCAGCATCTCCTTCTCATTTTGGACCTTAGGTCCTAATGTTTAGCCCCAAATTTAAACCATAAGATGGTCAGATAGGTTGAGTGATAAATATTTTCCCATGTTGACCTTCTCTAAGTTTTTCACCTCGAAGTTCTTGAGAGAGGTATATAAGAAAGGTATCCTCTCTCAATTTTAGAAGCTTGATAATATAACATGAAAGGAGACAACTAAAGACAATTTAATTCCAAGAGAAATAGATCAAGCATCAAGGCATTCAAGACTAGGAGTAATTGGTAGATATATGCATTTGTGATGGCATCAATGATATTCTCTTCCTAAGTTCAACTACATTCAAGACAACATCATATCTTCACGAACATCAAAGAGGGTTTATGAAGGTATTAACATTCCATTTTCAACTCTAGCCTCTTCTACCTAATAGCATGCTTTCAATTCAAGTTTAATTCAATTTGATTTCAAGTTTAATTCCAAAACCGAGGTTTGACTTAGGCAAATCCCTTTCTATCCAAAATTTTCTCCCTTTTTTGTTATGCAGGAATAGGTGGCGCACCTACAGAAAGAGGTGTAGGAATTCAACAATGGTTAATAAACTGATCATGACACCATAACTTAGGGATGAAACATCCTTACTAAGTAGAAATATAATTCATTAATAAAGCTCATTTATCTATCAACTTAGGGATGCGAAACTTGAAATGGGTAAGCACTATATTTGCACTAAGAGCTACTTGGACTCTATTAATCTAGGTTACCTCAAAGAAATACGCCAAAATAAGTATTGCAAAGTAAATACTATTTGACAACTTTAAGACATAATCTAATGATTGAAACATGTGAGAAAAATGTTACTCAATAAAGGACTTTCAGTAAGTAGAAAGGAACAGTAATAGAAAGGAATTTTTGTGGCTACAAGAACAATCAATTACTGAAATTACAACTATAAATTGAAATAAATCTACTTTACAATGAAATGGAATAGAATCCTCACCTAGTGGGCCCCCTTGAGTGAGTCTTCTTCTACTCTAACTTGAACCCAAATACTCAGAACATCCTTCTTCAATTACTTTATTTGCATTAATAATAGTCTTTCCATAAAAGAGTACACATACTTATGAAAATAGGAAATATAACTTGTTGATAACCATCCTTTTCTAAGAATGGATTGATGCATTTATAGAAAGGAAAAATCTAACTATTCTAACTAACTCAGTCGCTCAACTCCTAATAACTAGGATGATGGCTTTTATTGAAAGCTTCAAAGTTGGTAAAGAAGAGTTGTGATGAAACAGGACTCTGTTTCAAATAACAAATATATCCAAACTTTTCCTAAATATACTCCACCAACGGACATGGAGAGAAAATGAGGTAGATAATTGATTCCCAACTGAATTAGAATTCTTGCACTAGTCTTGGACAGCTAGCCAAGGGTTTGACTTCTTCTACTATCTACTACAACAACATTTTCACCAGTCTGCTATGTGGGACGTAGCTGCAATAACTTTCTCTTTAGATCCAAATTCCTTCTTAATAGTTGCATTCACAAGGGTTAACATGCATAAATTATTTGATTATCTAATAATACTCAAAATAATATTAGTAAAGTCATTTATATAATTATTGATATATTTATAGCATTCATAGGGAAGGCTTAGTCATCACAGGTTTTTAAACAAGTTCAGCATTTAAAACAAACTTTAAAACATAAAATAACATGTCTTTCAAAAAATATCAAAGGTTTAAATCAACTTAAAAGTCTGAAAAAAAAAATCTAAAAATGGGGCTCATAAATAGGTACAGACTAATTAGGTGGAGATCAGTAGTTTGCAATTTATCAGAATAGAAAGTGTTGGGAACAAGTCAAACATAGTGCCCTTGTCCTAGGAGTGGGTCGATCTAGGCAACCCATTCCCTCCATTTTTGCCTCAAATTTGGATTGTAGGTCAATTACAGTTTGTTATGTTGTCTCCTCTTCTAAAATTGGTCTCCTAGTTTATTATCTTTATGTGCATGCCAAAAGTTGTTAATTTTAGCCTATTTGACCCTAGTTATTTTGATTATTATTTACAATTATAAAGTCATCTTCAAGTGCCCAACAATGAAGGATCATTACATCCATTTTGTTCTTGAGCCTTCTTGAGCCTAGTGGATCATCTTCCTCCCAATGTAAGGTGGGGCATTGAAATAAATTCCTTGCTTGCATGCATAAACTTATGAATCCTATTTCCCTTACTATTACATTTTGGTGAACCTGAAATATCCTATGCTTACTTCTAATTTTCATGCATTTCATAAATTCATATTTGCAATCATATAGCTTATGAATTTAGAGATTCCAATTTCCTTCATTTTATGCAATATTTAAATAGTCAATTTGTTAAAGATTTGTATTATTTAGACATTTCTTTCATTATCTTTGTGCATGAGTTTTATGACTTTGAGCCCTACATCTAATACCCCTATGAGAAGAAGTTATAGAATTATGGCTTCCCTAAGAGGCGTAGAGCCCAATTCAATTATGTAGAGCCTAAGTCAACTAACATGTTCCATGTGAACTTAGGTGAAACTTCTCTGCCTACACAATAAATATCTAACATTATTGACAATCATTCATCCCACGCTTCTCATGATGAGGATGACTCCTTAACATGAGTGTCTCCTAACTAAGTAGTAAATATTTTCCATTATTTGTAAAAGTTTGAACATTGGATGGGTCAAGAACTCTTGAATAGTGAGGCAATCCCCTTGATTGAAGGGTTGAGGATGGTTCAAAATGATGAACATTGTCTGGATTTGTTGTGTGACATATCTCATATTGTATATGATAATATAGTAGCATCATAAATTGTACACCTTTATTAGTGTGTCTAGTTTTGCAGTCTCCTAGCACTCATTCTAGTACTTTTGATTTCTCTATATCTTATAGGACCTTTATTATAATTAATTAATATTTAATTCAATATTATAGTTCTTATTCCACTTTATTACATAAACACTCAATTATTTGGGCCCTTAAATCTAAATGTGCCCTTTATCTTTTTATCTTGATTTATCCTTAATCCTACCCCAATTTCAACTTTAAAAGTATATTTTGCATGTTCTATACATTATGGTTTGAGCCACTGAGCTAAAATCAACATTATAACATTGTTATCTTGAACCCCTAAAAATTTGGGAGAATGTTGTCAGGACCAAGTCACTCCCACCCTCCTAGTTCCACATATTTTTCCTTGAATTTTGGAAGGATAATAAGGTGGTCCTACCCTATTTAAATATAGCTCCATGTGAAAATACACCATATGTAAGTCGGCCTAAAAGTGATTTTAATTATAAAAGCCCTATACAAGGCATCTCTCTCAATTCCAATTCATCATCTCATCTCATGCTAACATTATCATCCAATTCAAGATCAATTCATCTTCTTTAAGAGAAAATTTGATTCAAGGAGCAACAAACTACATCATGGCATCTTCTATTTATGTTTTATCTATGATTTCATGTGATTCATCATGTTATTGCATCAATACATGGAGGACATATCCTAAGAGTGTTGCATCACTTATTGAAGGTGTAACCATCTACATTCAAGCATTTCAAATTTAGATCTAGCATTGCCCTCAAAAGGAAAGCTTTGCAATTTAATTTCTATTTCAATTAGGGTTAATTCTAAATTTTGGGTTTGACCTCAAGAAAACCCCTATCCACAACACAATTTCCCTTCTTTTTGGTGTGTAAGTGATAGATTCAAGAACTACGAAAGAGGAAACAGACAAAGGAGACAAAGACAAACAAAATTGGCTTTTGCAGAACTTCTAGAGACCCCCAAGGACTAGGATACTATAGAGGGACCAGGGCACTTAGGGAGGAATAGGTCTCCCATACCCTCCTAGTCTTGAGAATTTCTAACAATGTTCCGGTAGAATATTCTATGTCATCCTAATTTGAAAATTTTTGCCCTAGAATCCGTAGGACCAGGTCACTACCACCCTCCTAGTCCCGACAATTTAGCCAGGATTTTCAGCTACAAGTTCTAATCCATTTTCCCTTCTCACATCTTTGTCATTTTCCCTTCTCAAATATTTTTCTATAGCTTTGTGTAAAATCTAGAACATGCTATCATTATTGTTTTGGTCCAATTTCTCATTGTTTGCCCTAGTTCTAACATTACAATTCAAATACAATTTCAACTCTCTAAAAGGGGAAATAGAAAACAGTAAATTGAATTAGCATCTCAACCCTCTTCTATAATTCAATTGTGGCTAGATCTATTGGTTTTACCTTTCTTTTTTAAATGTAAGGTTGATCTTGTTAAGTTGGTGGTTTTACTATCCTATTTGGTGAAACCATAATTTCACCACCTTACAAATATCATGGCCATGAAAAGTTTTTTTGAAGCTCTTATTTTTTCTAATCCCCTTAATACCATTGAAAATATCATTCTTGTCCCAACATCATTTCCTAATGTGCCTACTTATACTCACCTATCATGGCTATATCTACACAAAATGTCAATCCTACACATGTTATTCTTAGAGGAAATCCTATGATACCTCCTTTTGTAAGTGTTCCATGTATTTCCTAACCATCTCCTATACCTACTTACCAAAATGTCCCACATTCATATTCCAATTCTCCACAATTTCCCATAATATTCCACATCCTTCATTATCCATCATGTCTAATACCAACCTATCCACTGAAGCAACCATTAGTAACCTATCCCAAAGTGTTTCATCTTTGCAGCAACAATTCACTTCCATGAGCCGATTCAAATAACATTCCCACTTGTGACATTGCTAGCCCAATTTCCCAAGGCATCATCCATATAATTATCCCTCAATAGATGTAAATCCCTCACCTAGAGACATACAATAGAAAAGGTGATACCTTGACTCAAGTGAAAACATTTCAAACCTTATGCAGTGACTTCTCAAATGATCATAGACTTATGGCTGAATTGTTTTCTGTAACATTTCGAGATAAGGTCTTGAAATGGATTTTTCCTTTGCCTCCATATTCCATTAATTCTTTCTAAAAATTAGCTAATTCTTTCATTCAATAATTTCAAAATAAAAGTAGTCCTCAATTTTCTTTGACTAGTCTGATTCATTGTAAACAAAGTGTTAAGGAAAAAGCAATAGATTTTATTGGTAGATATAAACATTTTCATGCTCAAATATCTTATCCTATGCATGTATGTATGTTCAAATAATTTTCATTTCTAATTTCAAAATACATTAGAGATAAGTTATTATTTTCTAAGTTTACTTCTTTCAACCAATCGTGTGCAGTGCTTCATAATTATCAGCTTCAAGTGAGCCAATTTGAGTCATCCACTTTAATGGCTCTGGTTGATAAGAATGATGTTGCTCAACAAGCTTTCAAAAAGTTTCAAAAACCAAACAAAGGATTCATTAAGACCAATAATTCCTCAAACAATGTTGATGCACATGTAGCAGCTACAACACCATGTGTGGTTCCTTTGTCATCCATTTTTAAACCAACTCATAATTTTACACCTCTTTCTAAATATTTGCATAATGTTATGTTGCAATTGATTCATGCTAATATTTTGAAAATTCCTCCTATCAAACCACATGACCCTTCCAAACCATCTCCAACTTCCCATGATCCAAAATCCTTTTGCCAATATCAACATCAACCTAGCCATGATATTGAGAAGTGTTATAGGTTGAAACATCTTGTCTAAGACCTCATTGATTCCAATACCATAACTATTGTGGGTGTTAATGGAAAATGAAACAAATTAGTTTCACCTCTTAACCAAAATTTTTAAATCTATACTAATCCTTTTCCTTCTCATTATACCAACTCAATTGAGCCTATTAACTTCCTCTTCCATCAATTTTGTTGTACCTAGCAGCCAAATTGTAAGGAATATTGACAATACTAGTGTTGAGGCCAATAATGTTGTTATTCTTATTGATCAACTCAAACCCAAACCCAAACCTAAGCCTGAACTTTGCATTACCTTTTATCCTAAGGAGGCTATTAAAGCACTTGATGGACCCCTCTCCATTTCAACAAATGTTAATGGTAAATTTTCTCAAAGGTGTGATTGTTGATCCCATGTGTATGGTGGATGTTATAACTAAAGTACATCTCTTAACAAGACAATTTCATCACAAAACTTATGAAAAATATGATATGATGATTAAGACACGTGATGGTTTTACTTATCTTAATCATGGTTCTATTACCCTTCATGTTGAAGTTGGTAAGAAGTTCTTAGACGTCACCTTTTTTATTATCCCAATCTCTCACCAATTCCAATAATACTAGGATTTCCTTGTCTTAATTCCATGAAATCTATTGCTTCTCCCATCTGTAAGTGTTTGAATTTCCCTCATAATGGATAAAATAACACGATCAATCATAGTTTCTATAATACTTTAGCAAGCCATGGAAACTTTACCCTTGAATTATTTTGACTTCAAACACCTCAACCATTACAACCTTGTAAGACATTTTCTTCCTACCATATCAAAACTTTTCCACCTTCTCATCCTAGACCTGAACTCCTATAGCTTCTATTCCTCCTATTTATGCTTCAGTCCCACATATATCACACAAACAACTAGTATCCTTTATCTCTCAACCTAGTGAGGTTTCTTCTATTCCTCATACAAAGGAAAAAAAGGAAGTTTTTTGATCCCAACCTTTCTCAAATTCCAAGCTAAACCAAGCAAAACTGCAATGCTCGAGACTAAATTCAAAGACATCATGCCAATGATCATGAACGTGCTTCCCAAACCATTTCCTTCCCTAAGACACATACCAATAATTTGATCCCATTTTACCAAACTACGACCATCCCAAGGGAGGAATAAAATCTTAAGCAAATCAAATTGTATAAGCATGATAATTTTACTTTTTGCATTAAAGATCCTATTGTGATTAATATAGATGATGATATGGATGATAATGTTCATGATGCTAACAATGTTGATGCAAATATTGACTCTATTTATTTAGATGATGTGTATGAAGTTATTGACATCAATCATGAGTTATCTTCAATATTCTCCAAAGCATTAACTATTGAACACGGAATACCACTGAGAGGGGGGTGAATCAATGGTTCCTAAATCTTTCCTCTTACCGATCTAACTTCAGACAATCAACTGTTTAATTAACCACTAAACATTCATACCAGTAATGCAAGAGAGAAAACCAAAGCGATCATTCACACACAAGAAATTCACAACACCAGATTTATGAGGAAAACCCAACATCGAAAAAACCTCGATGAGAAGAGCTACTAGAGACTATTGCTCCAATCCAGCCTCATAGGTAAAACAAAGACTTACAAAGATTTTGGGCACCAACCCAAGGAGCACCAAACCCTGCACCAAGCTTCAACTTGGAGATGTATATTGATATACTATTTGAATACAATTAAGGCTTCTTGTTGCAAATGAATTCTGCAACTCTTGAATCAAATAACTCTCTATTATCTTTCTCTCCCTTTCACACACAGCCTCTCAGCACACTGTATCACATTAGGATGTTGCCCGCTCTACCACACCTTACCGGTTAGGTTCAATTGTCTGACTATGATACTGTCGATAGAATCCTCTCACTGGTTTGCTCGCTCACTCGCACTACAACTTGCTCAAAACACCTTCTCAAGTTTTCTCCTTGCTCCCTCTCCCTTCTCTTCTTTGCTCAATCTTCACAGCATCAAAAACCTATTCTGTTTAGAGATCTCATTACTTATACCTATTTTCCTACCAGAATACAATTCAAAAACCTGAGCGGTTAGGGTTTTCTCTTTTTGACACAATCTTCATGAGATCTAATCCCACCTTTCTTGGATCAATCACCTGTCCTTGAAGACTACACCTACACATGGTTTTCATTATCCAATGCATGTTTTTTCTCTGAGTGGCAATCACGTATCAGATCTTCTGTCATGAAGTCAAACGACACATAAAGTGTTCCAGAAGTTTCCTTTATGATAACGCCTTGAATCAAATTTCATTTGCCTTGATTTAGGCGCCAATTGCTCCCTAATATTCCTCTATCATTTCTTCTTCCTCAAGCCACAATCAGTCAGATGCAATCCCTTAATTTGTGGTTCCTTCATTAATGGTGATTATCTATTTCATCAACCCTATCAATGAAGCTTCACCAACCACAACACACTTGCCACCTCAGCTCCACATGACATCACACCGATCAAGACATGGCCTACCAACACGCAGTCGGTCTGGCAAACACATATCGGTAAAACTCTTTGCCATTAGAGTGTTCTTCTTCTGTTAACCAGTAATGAATCTGGTACTAGTTGCACATCTTCACCTCCAGTGGTGTGAGACAACTTTTAACATTCTGCCTCTTCATCATAAATAAGCAACCATCCTTCAGGCCAGTTTGTACTTTTATCCTTTATGCTCAATCTCCATCATGTCGGTTGACATCAATGACAACTTAGTGCCAAAATGCCAACAATATCCCCCTTTGGCATTGATGTCAACTTCTCACAGTCCACTCCATACTGGTACATTTCTCCCCCTTTGACACAATGACAAAGGGTACTTGCGCACTCCTCCTTTGACCCATACCAAGCTCCCCCTTTGACCACTATCAGCTCCCCCTGAGCCATATAAGGCCATCCTAAGCAAATGACACAACTCCCAACTTGTCTCGAAGATACTCAAAAGTACTGACCGGTAATGGTTTGGTGAAAATGTCTACTATTTTTTCACCAGTAGGAACATAATCCATTCTTACCTTGTGTCCTTCAACCTTCTCTCTGAGGAAGTGATATTTGATTGGAATGTGTTTTGTTCTGGAATGCATGACCAGATTCTTTGCTATGTTGATTGCACTCGAATTGTCACATCGGATGAGAATAGGATCAGTGATGTCCACTTGTATATCTTTGAGAGTCTTCTTCATCCAAAGCGCCTGAGAGCAGCATGTAGCAGCAGTAATGTACTCAGCTTCAGTAGTAGAGAGGGAGACTGATTCTTGCTTCTTTCTATGCCAAGAGACCAATCGGTCACCTAGAAATAATACACCACTACTTGTGCTCTTTCTATCATCAATGCATCTTTCCAAATAGGCATCAGTGTATACTTCCAAGATAAAATCTCCTTGTTTAGGATAACACAAACCATAGCTGAGCATTCCTTGTAGGTACCTAAAAATTTTGCTAACAGCATTCATGTGTGACTGCTTTGGTGCAGCTTGAAATTTGGCCACCATGCATACTACCTAAACTATATCCGGTCTTGAAGCAGTTAGATATAGTAGACTGCCTATCATGGATCTGTACAGAGTCTGATCCACCACCAGTGATTCATCATTCTTACTCAATTTGTTGTTGGTCACCATGGGAGTGCTTACTGGTTTGCAATCTTCCAGTTGGAATTTCTTCAGCATCTCCTTTGCATACTTGACCTATGAGATAAAGATTCCTTTATCTTTCTGTAATATCTGCAAGCCAAGGAAGTAAGTCAATTCACCAAGCATTGACATCTCAAATTTTGACTGCATCTGATCAGCAAACTCTTTGCAGAGAGTATCCTTGTTTCCTCCAAAGATGATGTCATCTACATACACAACCACAATAATCATGTGATTCCCATCTTTCCTTATGTACAAATTGTTGTCTGCACTTCCCTTTTTGAATCCTTTCTCCTTCATATACTGATCTAATCTTGAGTACCATGCTCTAGGAGCTTGCTTCAAACCATACAAAGCCTTCTTTAACCGACACACAAATGTCTCATCATCATGCAACAAAAATCCTTACGGTTGCTCCATGTATACTTCTTCCAAATTTCCATTTAGAAAAGCAGATTTTACATCCATTTGGTATACTTTATATCTCTTGTAGGCAGAGTAAGCTAGAAACATCCTAATTGCTTCTAATCTAGCCACCAGTGCAAATGTTTCTTCAAAGTCAATCCCCTCTACTTGAGAGTATCCTTTGCACACTAGTATAGCTTTATGCCTTAGAATCTTACCTTCTTCATTCATTTTGTTCCGATAGACCCACTTTATTCCAATGATGTTCTTGTCTTCCGGTCTAGGGACTAATTCCCAAGTCTTGTTCTTCTCAATCTAGTGCAGTTCTTCTTCCATGGCATCCATCCATTCTTGTCTCGTGCTAGACTCATTGAAAGTTTTGGGTTCAAACTCAATCATGAGGCATAGGTTGACATGTTCATCATTCCAGGCAAGTCTTCTTCTAGTCTTCACACCATCACTCTTATTTCCCAAAATTTGTTCTTTTGGGTAATTCAGCAATACATACCAGTTGCAAACCTTATGGGATACTACCTCTGGTTCAGTTTCTGTCTGAGCTTCATAATATTCATCACTGAAGTCATCATACTGGTTAACCTATGGTTGAGATCCTCTGTGCATGTCTTCATCAACTCTTACCTGCACACTTTCAACAACTCTTCTTAGTCTTTTATTGTAGCATTTGTAGGCTTTGCTATTAGATGAGTAACCAAGGAAGATCCCTTCATCACTCCTAGAGTCAAAACTTCCCAAACCATCCATATCTTTCTTAATGAAGCACTTGCTTCCAAATACTTTAAAATATTTGATTGATGGCTTATGGTCATACCATAACTCATAAGGTGTCATCTTGTTGTTTGTTCTTAATTGAACCAGATTCAAAGTGTATGCAACAGTATGCACACCTTCTTTCCAATAAGTATTCGGTAGACTGGCCTCATTCAACATGGTTTTGGCCATCTCCTTGACTGTCTTGTTCTTCCTTTCTACCACACCATTTTGTTGCCGTGTTCTAGGAGCAGAGTATTGCCTTCTAATTCCATGTTTTTCACAATAATCTTCATATTCATTTGATGTGAACTCTCCACCCCTGTTTGATCTTAGGCATTTTAATTTGTACCCGCTTTCCTTTTCCACCATCTTCTGAAAGATCTTAAATATTTCAAATGCTTGTGATTTATCTGGCAGAAAGGTGACCCATGTCATCCTTGAGTAGTCATCAATGAAGAGCATAAAGTATCTTTCACCGGAAAGTACTCTTGTTCTAGTTGGACCACATAGATCTGTATGCACAATTTCAAGTGGCTTTGAGGTGTTGTGCTCCTTTGTCCTGAAACTCACTTTTGTTTGCTTACCTTTTACACATTCATCACAAAATTTGTTTACCGGTTTGATGATGAGTGGAATATTACTCACACACCCCTTTTTTCTTACTTCAACTAAGTTATCAAAATTTATGTGTCCTAATCTTATGTGCCACAACCAACTTTCATCTAATTGTCCTAACATACATTGGGACTCATAGCATTCCTTCAGATTATAAACATTTCCATCAGTTCTCTTTCCTTCTGCCACAACGTTGTTGGTACTATCTTTCTTTATCTGGCAACTGGTTGAGTCAAAAGTGAATTTGTAACCTTTGTCACACATCTGACTCACACTCAATAGATTATGTTTGAGGCCTTCCACATAATATACATCATGTGCCTTCAGTTTTCAACCATGCTTAGTGTTCCGTTTCCCTTTATTTTGATGGAGGAATTGTCTCCAAACCTTACCGATCCACCATTCCAATCTTCAAGTTTAATGAATTTTCTTTTGTCACTAGTCATATGGTTTGAGCAACCACTATCTACCACCCATAGATTCTTCCTTTCAGCATGAAAAGCAGTCTATACTATGAGACTTGATTCTGCCTTTTCCTTTTCTTTCTCAACCCAAACTGGTTTGATTTCCTTCTTCTTGTCAGCTTCTATATTCAGCTCAGGTTCAATTACCGATTCTTGATCTGGATTTTTCTTCATTTGCTTGATCTTTTTGTTTTTACATAACTTTGCTATGTGTCCAAATTCTTGACAGTTATAGCATTTTATATTTTTATTAAAGGTAACATCCTTAAAATTATTGTAGGATACCGGTTTGTTCTTCCAACAATCAAAACTCTTATGTCCATATCCATTGCACTGATAGAAGACAACATTCATATCCCAGAGTGCATTAAATGAATTTATACTTTCATAATTCATAGAAGGCTTATTGTTTAACCTACAGTTAGCTATTTTGTGCCCAAATTTATTACATCGGCAACAATAACCATGAAAGTCTGATACATACCAGTTTGGTTGTCTTGGTCCTGAATGGAACTGCCCCATTGGGGGTCTTCCCTTCATGTTTTTGAATCTAGTAAATCCTTCTCGGTCAATTCTAGAATTCCTCCTTGGGTCTACATATCTATGCATGAAATGTGGCCTTCGGTTCATTTCTGCATACCTGTTTGGATGTCGATTTCCAACAACATCTGCATATGTCTTTTTGTCAGTATCCTTGCCTACAGTGAATGTCTTCTTTTCTTCACATTCAATTGAAGAAGTGAACATTATCTCTTTGTTGAATTTACCTTTGTGAGTTGAACCTTGACCAACTTCAAAGCCTAAGCCACCGATTTCTTTGGATCGCTTTTGTTTGCTCAACATCTTATCCAAAGCCTCAGTGTTGCCTTCATACTTACTTCTTATTTTTATTTCTTCCTTCCTTTCTCAAGCTCCTTTCTTAGCTTTATTATTTCTTCTTCCATCTCTTGATGCTTCTTTTCTTTCTTTGTCAGATCAAGGGTTGTAGCTTCACCAATCCTCTTAGATTCTTCCAGCTGTAGCTTCAAGTCATATATGATTTGACCGGACTCTTCCAAAGACTGCTTCAAGAGATCTTATTCATCTACTGCAATAAGCTTAACCCTCTTGAGTTCTCTTCTTGTTTTACTCAATTCTTCAAGTGCACTGATAAGTTCACTCTCCAAATCCACTTTAGCCTCAATATCCTCTTTTTCCTCATCTTCATCAGCAAGTCTGTCAAGTGCCATGAAAATATTTACTTTTCAGTCGTTCTCATGGTCATCATCTTCTGATGGATCTTCATCATCTGTTGTGTCATCCTCAATGGTATATAGGCTATTTTGGTTCCGGTAGCCTCTTATTCCCTGTCAGTAGTCATTCCTTTCTCTATCTTTTCCGGCAGATCTTTTGAACTCTCTTGATTTATCTCCACTGGCTTCTTTGTGAGGACAACTTGCAACGAAGTGTCCTACCTTCCCTCAATTGAAGCATTTAAGTGGTAGCTTTCCTTTGTACCGGTCAGATCCTCTTTTGAGCTTCTTGATAAATTTTGCTACCTCGGCATCAGAGTCTTCACTCGATTCTTTATGAGTAACAGCTTCTTTTCTCTTTTGGTGACATTGAATGTTGCTTCTTTCCTTGAGGAAGTCTTGTTGTCCTCAAAATTTGATTCCCTTCAATGTCCTTAGGATAATATGGTCTAAACTGGGTGCAGAGAAAACATCAAAGATAAGGAAATTCCAGAGACAACATATGACAAGGTTTGATTAGACCTTCTACACTTCGGGCTTCCTTAGAGCCCAGGTGGGTATACCTTTGTGAATTAATTTCACACTTTTAAACAATAAACCCACAGCAAACCAGTCCAGAAAACCGGTGGATTTATTCACCTTGAAATCAACTGAATACAAAGAATAGAAACTGTACTTAACTTCAGCATTTTTGATCAACAAAGTATGCAATAAACAACCTCGATTAACACCAGTGCCTTATCCAAGGTTACAGAGTCACCTAAACTCAAAGAAAACTCCTGAAACAATATATCTTTATGCTTCCCGTCGGCTTGGTTTCCACTAATCCTGATATATGCCTGACACATACAAGAATTCAATTATTCTAGACTAAGCTATGGTCCTCAAAATTCAAAGTTCCTTCCAAATAATTTACTGGTATGAGTGATCCCGCGTATTTAATTTCCCTCCTAAAGAGAAAAGCTAACAAACACATATACTGAGATTGCTTTGCAATTCCATTCAAACTAAACAACCCTGGATTATTCAGAATAAAGATAGTAAATAAATTTGTGAACAAACTTGAAGACAACACATAGCTTTTACTCAAAACCGATGGCCTGTATATTGATATTCAGTTCAAAGAGTATTACAATAAATTTTGATTCTCCATTATACTTAGAAAAGCTCAGATAAATTTCTGCAGCGTTTTCTTACAAAATTTTGTGATCCCTTTTCCTCTAGTCCTGGTATCCATTTATAACAATATGGATGCATAAAGCTTCGGACTTCTCGAGGAGAGTTTGTTACAATTATTTCAAAAATTGAAGAGATTACAATTTTTTGCGCAAAAGCAGTTATGCGCTCTTTTCAGCCTCTGCAGTTTGTTCAACGGGTTGTTCGGTTACAACCTCTTCTATCTTTTCAGGGGCGCTCTCCAACTGCTCCGGATCATGGGTGGAATATTTAACTTCCCACTCATTATATGTCTCTTCTGTCGGCCATGAAAAATTAATCACATCATCTTTATTTTTAGTCAACCTTTTCCAAGAATTTCTCAGTTTGTTGACTTCTGAATTAAGAAAACTATAATGTGATTTAATTTTTTCTATTTCCTGTATTGTTATAACAAAGAAAGAGGTATCATCAAGATCAATGATTCCCTTAACCCTTGCTGACAATTTGACTTCTATCTCTTTAAGCCATATTTGCTTATCTTTCAACTGATCTGGATTGGCAAAAATTCCTGGGAGCAACTCACAAACTTGATCAGTGTATTCCTTCTTAAGCAATTTAACCCTTCTATCCACATTATCCACCTCTGTTGCCAATTGCAATAAGACCTTAGCGACATCAGAAGTGGATTTGATAATGGGATTAGCTCTTGCTTCATCACAGGATACACACATGAACTCTAGATCTTGCTCCCTAGGTCTCCATCTGTCAAAAATGGGTGTCAAAATTGCCTTATCTCTTCTCAGCTCATTCCATATCTCCATAATCTTTCCCACATTGTTGTAGATCAATGAGGCATTTATTGTCTCTGCAAAACTGGAGATTGTGGCCCTTACTTTCTCCTCATATTTCCCTGCATACAAGGCCTGAGCCTGCTTCAGGTTTTCTAGTTCTTGAGGAGTAATCTCAATCATTTGGGAGCTAGAAGGTGCTGGGGATAGTGGAAGTTCGATGATAGGGCTTATAGGTGGAGGTCTTGCAGGAGAGGAGGAAATCATCAATGTTGAAGGCTCACCTTGTTGGTGTTGTCCCATCAACTGGCTTTGTAATCTAGCAATGATGCTATCTTTACCTCTCACCTCCTCCTTGGCATTATTGTAGGCCTTCAAAACTGTTTCCAACTTAATTTGGAGGGCCTCGTTTTCTTTGGCTTCCTTTTCAGCCACTGCAACACTAAGTTTTGCAGTTTCTAGCACAGTGCTAGCAGCCTCTACTACCCCTGTACTCTGCACTCTTTTTACCATCAATCCACCAAAGTGACTTGACCCTGGGGTGTCTTTACTTTTCTAGTCCTCATTTCTCTTGAGGGACCACATAACTAGTGCAGCATTATCCTTACTGAATGTAACCCCTTCCATGGGTTTAGTTTCTTTTCTTACTGCATCTAGCACCAGAGCATCAGCAATATCCCACTCTGGTAAGATGAGCACTCCAGCTTGTGCTACTAGATCTCTTCCCTGTTCAGGAGTGATGGTTTTGAATTCTTCCATCATCTCCTATTTTATTTCTTCCTCCACTGAGGCTGGGTCTTTATCAAGCTGCTCAGCCTTCCTTGTCTCACATCTAGCATTATATCTATTTATATGTTGTTTCCAAATGAACTGCATGAATTCTTCTGATGTAACAAAGTTGTCATCAGCTAAAAAGGCATTACTTGCCTTTTTTATCTTAGGATCCCACTCCTAGCCTTTAAGTTCAGTAGAGGTGGTGTCCATTTCAGCATCAATGGGCTCTTCTGGCATTCCCTCCTCCACTTCATCATAGGTGTATGCGATTTCACCCAAGCTACCCAACTGCAAGAGGTATTCGGCTGCTGCTTGTTCATCTCCTATATGGATAGGGGATTGGGATGGGGAATACAAAGGTGTATCTGATTGCACTTCCTTCCCCACCCTTTGCTTCTTTGGGCTATCCTGGATGTGAATGACATCTTGTACCTTCCTCTTTCCTTTGGATGTGGAGGGCGCCCCTGTTGTAGGCACTAGCATACTATAACCTAATTTATTGTGCAATGTGTAATCACCAAGAGGAATTGCTTTGGTGGAGGCTGATTTGCTCAGGATCATTCTAGCCTTTTCAGGGTTACTCTTAATCATAGCTTCCCTCTTCTCCTTCAGTGTTTGCATCACATCTTCAAAACAAACAATCAAAAATTTTATTTTTTCTTCCAATGGGAAGAAGCTAGACAATGGGTCATAGCTAGCATCAAATTGATGCACAAAATCCAAGGCTTTCTTGTAATCCACCCACTTTTCTTTCCTTAATTCCTGCTCATCCAAATCAAATTCATTTCTGATGAGGTCTTCTGGAAATTGGAATTGATGAGGCCTGCCTCTGCATGCTACCTTCTTCCTGAACACACCATTGAAGAAGTCCTCTGAATCAGCACACCTGGACACTGCAGTGGATAAATGGTAAGGTTTGAGGAAATCCTCAAAGCAATTCCAGCCTCCCTTTGTAATTACGAATTGGTGGGCTATGGTAGCTGCAGGGAAAATAGTCCCTTTGCCTCTACCTGTTAACTTTGCTTCTTGTAGGCCACCAATTTTCCTAAGGATCTCCGCTATTCCCACTTTGAGAGGGACCTGGTAAGGTAACAAAAATGGAGTACCCCTGAAACCAAAAACTCTGAAAAACTATGGAGACTGGATATAAATACATGTCGCCCCAGTTATGAACAATTTTGATGTTCTCTGCGAATTCTTTTGGCCTTATGAATTCCACAAGAACTTTGGGGACTCTTGGGTTATCAAAGCAAAGGAGAGTCTTTATTTTAGATGCAAAATATTTATCAAACTTTAGGAAACTAGCATCCTCTCTGTCCCATGACAACACAGTACTCCATAATTGTACTGGAATTTTCTCTCCTTCCTTCTCTTTAACTAGGTCCAATCCACTAGCAAAATAATCACCACCTTTGAAGAGAAAAAGGTGCATTAAGAGCGAATACCATCCAAAAGGTCTATCCACCTTTCCATTCTTTATTCCTATCAACCCTCCATGGATAGCATCGGCAATAAAAGAAGCATAATCAAATGTGATAGCAAGAGAAGGATTCAAAATCTGAACAATCATTAGCAAGTAGTGATTCGGCATATTTGCTTCAGGATCCTCTCCTAGAACTTGGCAAAGTGCCCAATACATTCCTTTAGCCCTCAAGGTAAACATACTCAATGAGAAAGGCTCTTGCGTATTGGGTCCTACAACTGCTAACCCTCCTATTTTCAGAAAAAGTTCTTTAAGAGGCCCATTCCTGAGATGACTCCTCTGTGCATTGTATACTTGGGCTAATGATGTGAAATTTATGGGTTCCAGGAAGTTTGTGAACTCATTGAGTCTAAATGCTGTCCTAAATTCCTCAGCATTAATTTCCACAAGGGTTTTCCCATTTATGTCCCAGATGCATCTTGTTACTGGATCATAATTTAATGCCATTTGGGTTAACAAGTCTGTATCCATGAATACCCCTGGGACTACCAACTTCCCAACATCTAGCTCCCAAATACTGTTTTGAGGGGCAGGAGAATTTCTCATTCCAAATCCGACTTTAAATAACCCCAACCCGGACAGTCCCACCTGTGGGTCTCTCAGCCAATTACCCTTATCATACAATCCTTCTCCTATCTTCAGACGGGGAGCCCTGGGCACTAACTCTTTGGCCTTTGATGCCTGGTTAGTTGACAATGTCAACTGTTCTAAAAAATCATCACATACACTTCTTTCTAAATAATTAACCTTGCCAGAAAATTCCCTTTTAGGAGCCATTTGAAAACGCGAGAAGATGAATATCACTCTTAAACAATCCTGCAACACGAGAATGATTTTACTTAAAACACCACACAAGAATTGCTACAAAATATGAGAGAAACTGATTCTTGCTTGAAGGAATTTGCTCTGCAACTGAACCACCTGTTCTGTATCTGAAAAAGATAACTCTGCGTCTGCTCTTCTGCAAAATCTTTTGAAAGATATCTTCACTTGGTTGTTAGGAAATCAAATACTTGTACTCAGGGCCTTAACTATGACACTAATTCCGCATGCTTTGGCCGTCCCTTCAAAATCGAATTCATACGAGAATTCGTATTTTTCGCTCCAACGGGTCATAACATTCCTGCAAGTGTTTCACTGTTACCTTTTTGTTACTGACGGCTTTGTCTTTAGTCTGGGTCCCGCTTTTCTATTGGCTACATAATACCACGTGGCATCAAATCATTGGCCTTAAAATTCCCTTCGCATTCCATTTGATACTGGCCGCATGTCTTTTTTTACAACGACGTTTCCACCTTGGCGGGCCCACACTTTCTTCTTTGACCACGTGTCATCATGACACGTGGACGGTTCTTGCTCATTCTCACTATTTCGCGGGCTTAAAGGGTGAGCACTTTACCCTTGCGAAATAGTGCAAGCCGTTGGATCAACCCTCAAGTTGATCACTAATTAATCTTTTGAAAAGGTTCTCAGGAATGGTGGGCCCACGGACTCGTCACTAACACCTGGCATCCAGTCACCTGCGGCGCTGATTTGTCACTCTGTCATTTGCCAAAAGGAAACTACGAGGGGCCTCACTTTCGTCTCAACAAGTCTATCTCTCACGTCATCATCATGACACGTGGACGGTTCTTGTTCATTCTCGCTATTTCGCGGGCCTAAAGGGTGAGCATTTTACCCTTGCGAAATAGCACAGGCCTTTGGATAATCTCTCAAATTAATTGGCATTTAATCCTTTGAGAATGCTTTCAGGAGAGGTGGGCCCGCGGACTCGTCATGGACACTTGGTGCCTTGTCACTTTCGGAGCTGACTTGTCACTCTGTCATTTGCCAGAAGAAAGCCACAGGGTCTCAATAGATTGTTAACAGCTGTACCTGCCAGGTCATTTCTGGGGCCCACTTCGAACCTTTAATCCTAACCCGCCGACTGTGGTGACTTGTGCCATGTGCTACCTTTTAATACGCCAGAAGAAAGCCACGGTGCTCTGACCACCTTTGATAGCTACACCCTTTACTTCCTCCGTCATGACACATGGACGGTCCTCGTTAATTCTCGCTATTTCGCGGGCCTAAAGGGTGAGCATTTTACCCTTGCGAAATAGCGCGGGCCGTTGGATTATCTCTCAAATTGATCACTAATTACTGGGCCTGACAACTTTAGAAGAAAAGCATACAAGGCATAAAATTTTCAAATAATCAACGTAACCGCCTAGGAAAATAATAAGGGGGAACACTTCCCATGACCCCATGACCCATATCTTAAGTGAATAAAGTAACAGAAGATTAGAAACCAGAGGGTTTAACACAAAAGGATAAAAATCAAAAACCCTTAAACCCCTAAGGTTTAGAACAAAGCTGAAGCACTTGGGATTACACCCTATTCGAAAATTTTTTAATGAACCATAGCCAATTATGGGAAAAGAAGAACCCAATTTTTAAACAATGATAACAGCGGCTCTGACTGGGGATGGTTGATTGCGAGATCAACACAAGAAAACTCAGAAACTTTGGAGAAACAGACCAAAACCAGGAAAACATGAAAGAAAACAAAATATATACAAACAAAGGACCTACCGTGCATGGACATTAAGAGAAATAATGCTTCAGGAATTGTCCATGCACTAGAAATTCCTGCATTTCATCATTCATATTCTTTAAAAAATATGAATCCTTACCATTCAGGTCACAAACCACAAAAGGGCCAATCCATAATGATTCAAATTTTTTATGCTTTCCTTTATCTTGTCTTTTTGCATTCCACTGAAGAACCATGTCATCAATTTGAAACTTCCTTAATGATGTCCTTTTATCAAAAAGATACTTTGACTGCAACTGGATCTTCTGATTTTTCTTATGGGCAGAAGTCCTAAGCTCTTCCATTTCTACAATTTGGATCATTCTGTTTTCCATCGGTTCAGATATCTCCATGTCCTCATCCTGCAAAAACTTATACACTGGAAGAAGGTTATTTACCGGTAATCTGGCTTGGGTACCATAAACCAATTCAAAAGGTGACATTCCAATGGATTTTTTAACTATGATTCTATCAGCCCACAGAGCTAGCTTCAACTTTTGATCCCAAGATCTTTTATTTTCTTCTAAAATTTTCTTGATGATATTCAACAGGCTTTTATTGCTGGATTCTGCCTGTCCATTCCCCTGAGGGTGATAAGGTGATGAGTATGACATGAGTATACCATGACTATTGCAAAAACCTACAAATTCTTCTGATCTGAAACACATAGCATTATCCATTACCAATTTTGCAAGTGTTCCAAATCTAGTCACAATACTATCCATCAGGAAATCAATGACAATTTTACTAGTAGCTCTTTTTGTATGGATGGCTTCTATCCATTTGGTAAAATAATCAGTGGCCACTATAATCCATCCATGACCTCTTCCTGACTTCTCAACAATTTCTCCAATAAAATCAATGCCCCATTGGACAAAAGGAGCTTCTACAGAGACTGGATTTAGGGGTAAGGCTCCTTCATACTTGAGCTTAGAAGAAAATCTTTGACATGGATCACATTTTCGAACATATGCATAGGTATCTTTAAATAAGGTAGGCCAATAATACCCGGCCCGTATTATCTTACCAGAAGTAGTCTTAGCAGAATAGTGACCTCCACATACTCCATCATGCATTTCAATTAACACCTGTTTAGCTTGAAATTCATCCAAACACATTAGTAACTCTCCATCTCTTTTTCTCCAGAAAAGATCACCCTGAATGAGCACATACTTTTGGGACTTAAGCTTCAAAGTTCTCTTCTGATTCTGTGTCATTTCTTCTGGGAGTATGTTGCCTTTCAATACTTGGATTATCTCTGTGTACCAAGGTTGTCTCTCAATACTAGTAACCAAAACATCTTTAACCTCAACATTGTGTATTTCTACATTCATGAGATTTGACTCAGTCATGAGCTTAGCCAAACCTAACCCTCTCACTAATTTAGTGATCTTTATCTCCAAATTGAACTCCTGAATTCTATTGATCCATCTACACCTCTTCCCAATAACTTCAGACTGAGACAAAATATCTTTAACTGCAGCATGTGGAACATAAGCAATGATGTTTGCATTCACCAGATATGGCCTAAAAGCTTTAACAGCTTTAACTAAGGCATAAGCTTGTTTCTCCATGGTTTCATATTTTAGTTCTGCCGCCTGCAAAGATTTACTATAGAATTCTATGGGATGTTCATATCTTTCATTGTCTTTTTGTAATAATACTGCAGCCACCGTGTGATATGAAGCAAAAGAAAATAGAGAAAAAGGCTTACCATAATCTGGAGATTTCAACACTGGTGCCTCCTGGATTGCCTTTTTAATCTCATCAAAAGCTTTTGAAGCTTCTTGATCCCAATGAAACTTTGTGTCCTTCTTGAGCAACTTGACAATAGGCTTCACTATCTCGGCAAAGTTTGCAATGAATCTCCTAACAAAATTCACTTTGCCTAAAAAGGATTGGATACCTTTCACATTTTTAGGTTCAGACACTCTGTTAATTGCTTCAATTCTTTCAGGGTCTATTCTTACCCCTTCCTTGGAAACTATGTGTCCCAATAACTTTCCTTCAGTGACCCCAAAATGACATTTCTTGGAATTCAGTGATACACCAAATTCCAAGGCTTTATCGAACACCTTCTCTAGATGTCCACAATGATCATCAGCTCTCTTTGAGAAACAGGTTAAATCATCTTGGTAAACCACCATAATGATATTTATGAATTCCTTAAAAGCCACATCCATGGCTCTCTGAAATGTAGCTCCTACATTTTTTAATCCAAATGGCATTCTCACATATACATAGGTTCCCCATGGAGTAGTGAAAGCTGTTTTAAACTGTTCAGACTCCTTTACAAGCACTTGATTATATCCCGAGAAACCATCCATCATGGATAAAAGATCACATCCTGTCACTCTTTGTAACATTGCTTCCATATTTGGGGATGAGTAATTATCTTTTAAGGAAGCAACATTAAGATTCCTAAAATCAACACACAATCTGATGTCTCCATTCTTCTTCTTTACTGGGACCAAATTAGAGACCCATGAAGAATGCCTTATTGGTTTAATAATTCCCCCTTCTCTCAATTTAGTCAACTCTTGTTGCATTTTTGTTTCTAATAAGGGGTTGATAGGTCTCTGTTTCTGTCTGAAAGGCTTAGCATCTGGAAGTAAAGGAACTTCATACTGAAAAAGATCTTGTCTATACGCCTTTAGGTCTTCATAAGACCAAGCAAAGACATGCTTATACTTTTTCAATAAATTGATAAGGTTAGTCCTAACATGAGGGGGTAATTTCTTTCCAATATATACCAACTTGGGGAATGATTCTGTCCCCAGGTTTACCTCCTCCAATTCTTCTAACTTGGTGGTAGATTGCTGGTGTAAATGACTATCATTATAACTAAACATACTCTCTAACTCCACCAACCCTTTAGGTATCTCATTGGTTTCCAACTAGACAATGTCATTTCCAAACATTGTCTCTCTATTATCCACCACTTCCACCAATGCGTTGCAATCATTCTTTTGTCCATCATAATCATCGACACATTGGATAAACCTAAGAATATCCTCATCATCAGCAAAAACTTGCCAATTGTACACATTATTAGGGATAGCAGGCCTAGATTTTATTTCCACAGTGGAAATACCGGTTAGTGTTGCATCATCATTTTTCAAAGCAACATTAGCTAGGAAATCTACCATAATATTTTTGGTTCGCTCTATCCAATTGATAGAAAATGCATCAAAATGCTCAATAACATCCCAAATAGCATGCTTATATTGCTTCAATCTATCATTCTTGGATGCATATCTAGATCTCACCTAAGAGACAACCAATTCTGAATCCCCCATTACTTTCAACAGTTGGATTCCATGCCTTTTTGCAACCTCAAGTCCTAATAATAGGGCTTCATACTCTGCAGTATTATTTGTGCATTGGAATGCCAATAAGAATGAATATTTGAAAGTTATACCTGAAGGGGACACAAAAAGAACCCCTGCGCCAGATCCTTCTTTGGAGCAAGCTCCATCGAAATACATTTGCCACAACCCATACTGTTGTGCTTGTAACTCAACTACAATTGGGTCAGTATTCTTCAATTGAGGTGATATTGGTTGAAGTCTGAAATTGTCTAAATCTACATCAATCATACAATTAAGCATACTAGGGTCCACATTCTCAATTACCTTAGGAGCCCGTGGCTCCCTGTATAGTTTGACCTGATTGCCACCAATAGGAATAGTAGCATAAGACAAGTCCAGTTGAACATTTCCCCTACTGCTGTTGCCCACTGCCTAGAAAGTAACATACCATAGTGGGGTTTAGTATCAGTAACAATAACATCCATTTTATAAGTGGCTTCAGGAAATGCAGCTATTTTTACTTCTACATCTTTCATTGTACCTATCACAGGCACTTCTCTGTTATCCATGGCATAACATTTCCCATACACAGTGGTTACTGATAACCCTAATTCTTTCATAACACCATAGGGCATTACATTAGCAGCTGCTCCTGAATCTATCATGTAGTTTTTAATCAACCGGTTATTTACTAGCAAAGTAACATAGAAGGGATCTACCTGAGAAGGCTCCTGAGTGATAGTGGTTCCAACATATACCTCTGGGGTTTGGAACTCTTGATCCTTTCCAACTTTATCCGAACCAGTGGGTAATACTAGGTCACCATCAGATACACTAGAGAATAAAGACAAAGTTGCATCCTTCATTAGTGGTGATTATCTGTTTCATCAACCCTGTCGATGAAGCTTCACCAACCACAACACACTTGCCACCTCAGCTCTACATGGCATCACACCGATCAAGACATGGCCTACCAACATACAGTCAGTCTGGCAAACACATATCGGTAAAACCCTTTTCCAGTAGAGTGTTCTTCTGTTAACCGATAATGCATCTGGTACCGGTTGCACATCTTCACCTCTGATGGTGTGAGACAACTTTTAACATTCTGCCTCTTCATCATAAACAAGCAACCATCCTTAAGACTAGTTTGTACTTTTATCCTTTATGCTCAATATCCATCATGTCGGTTGACATCAATGACTTAGTGCTAAAATGCCAACATTAACTCTAGCTCCTAGTGACAAACAAAGTGAAACATAATTAGAGATTGGTTCTTGTTTGGAACTACCAATAGATCTATCTATCATGATCGATATTTCTCCTTTTGCATCTTTTCCACATTCCCTAAATGATTGAAGAAATATTTGGGGGCGAACAATTTGCTTGACTAGTTTTATTCATGTCGTGGTTTCTCTTTTATGTGTTTTTTTGTTCGTAATGTGCTTCCCCATTGATATGTTGCTTGATATGTCTTTGTGTCATGTTCTCTATGGATGACCCTTGTTACTTCATTGGTGCAAAGCAATAAAGAGGTCAAACTATTGTGACACTCCTCTATTTTATATCTCAATTCTTCTATATGTCACATCAATGTTATGACTTGCATGTGCTATTGTTCGTAAATGTGCCTTTGTGTTATCTACTTGGGGACAATGAAAGGTCTTGAGATATCTTTTTGGTATCTTCCATGTTGACCCAAAAAGACACTTGTTTGTTATCTTTTGTTCTCTCCTTCCATTTTTCTTGTAGTTCTACTACCTTTGGGGAATGAGGTCAATTCAATGCAGTTATACTTGATATACATAAATTATCATATGCACATACTAACCCTTGAGTTAGTAGATCCCTTATGTTTCTTGTCATGTGCTCTATTTCCCTTGATTTATCCCTTGTTTGGGGGCACATCATAGTGGAGATGTTATTATCTTTTACAAGCATGTATGCTACCTTAAATCAATTTATCTTGGTAAGGCGTATGCAATTTCTTAAACATGGGGGTATACACTCCACTATTTATTAAACTTTATGCACACACCACAAATCAATTCTTGAAGTAATTTTTTTTTAAGTTACTTAACAAACTGTGCCTTTTTCTTTGTAATATTTCTTTGGCAGATTTCTTGGATCCAATGCTTTCCTTAGTTATCCTTTGCATTGTTTCTTTCATGGATTTCCTTGGATGCAATTATTTCCTTGGTTATCGTTGAGGTGAATTGACTGGCATAACATAGCCTACTAGACTATTTAAGTTCTCCTTTGCATAGTTTTCTTTCTCTACATGACTCATAGTAAGTTTAACTTTACTAGGCTAGTATGGTCATGATTTCTCTATCTCTTCATGTATTGCTCCTTTTGTCTTGGTTTTAGATTAATGAGGTCCTAAGTCACTTTGGGGGCTTGGTAATCCTAGTGTCTTTTACATTGTTAAAATTTTATTATGATTTAATATACTTTATCGTGAGTATGAATGCAAGTTCACACGCCTGCTAAAGTGGGGACTAAATATAACATTGTATATTGCATCCATATGCAACTTCTTGCTCAACTAGGCCCCATTTTAGCAGTATTTGCCTTTCATTCCCAACATGCTTGATCCAACCCCAATTTCACATCCATTATTGGCATCTCCTTCTCATTTTGTACCTTAGTTCCCAATTTGGGGCCACACTGGGGGGAGAAAGTCATCCAAGGAACTCCGCTCCCTAATGTTTGACCCCAAATTTTAATCATAGCATTCTCAGCTAGCTTGAGTAGTAAATATTTTCCCATGTGGACCTGCTCCAATTTTTGAACCCTGAAATGCTTGGGAGAGGTATATAATAAAGGTATCCTCCCTCATTTTGATAATCTTGACAATATAGATGCAAAATGAGACAACAAAAGATAATTTAATTCCAAGAGAATGAAATTAAGCTTCAAGGTATTTAAAGACTATGAGTAATTGGCGAATTTGTTCATTTGTGATGGCCTCCATGATCTTATTTTCCTAAGTTCAACTAGATTCAAGTAAACATCATATCTTCACGGTCATTTTGACATCAAAGAGGATTTATGAAGGTATAAACATTTAATCTTTCAATTATAACATCTTCTACCTAATAGCATGCTTTCAATTCAATTTCAAGGTTAATTCCAAAACTGAGGTTTGACTTAGGTAAACCCCTTTCTACCCAACTTTTCCTCTCTTTTTTGTTGTGTAGAAATAGTTAGCGCACCTACAAAATAGGTGAAGACTAATCAAGTGGAGATCTACAGTCTCCAATTCGTTGGAGCAAAAAGTTTCAGGAGTGGGCAAAGCATAGAGCCCCGATCTAAAGAGTGGGTCAATCTAGGCATCCCAATCCCTCTATTTTTGCCTCAAATTTGGACTGTAAAATAGTTACAGTTTGTTCTAGTGTCTCCTCTTTTTAAATTGGTTTGCCAATTTAATGTCTTTATATGCATACCAAAAACTGTTAATTTTAGTGAAATAACCCTTGCCAATCTGCCTTTCATTTTTTAATTTCATATACTTGACAATTCGTCAAACTCTTTGTATGCACAATCTGATTTCTGAGTTCTTTTTTGTATTGTGACCTTAAGGAATTGTAATTGGTGCCAAATTGAATAATATTTCAAGGAAATGAAAGGCTAACAATATGCATATAACTTTTGACAATAGAGATCCAAGGAAAAACAACTTTAAGAGTATAAATTAGAACTGATAAATAATTTATTTATGACTATTACAACCTTGTCTCAGACTGAAATTTCATACCAAAGAGTGTTATTTCATCAACCATATAAGAGAAAAATCAATTATTTACATACATGTTAACCTTTCTTGTTACCATAGACATGAAATGACAAGCAACGAAAGAGAACAGAGCTGGAAATGGACTATTAACACCCTTAATGCAAATCTGGGTACAAGTGAAGTGGCAATAGCAATAATGAGTCCAAAAACAAGTGACAAATCTCCACTAGGTGTAGCTGCTAAGGGTAGGAATGGAACATTGAACCCCTGGCTAGATATGAATGCAAATCTTGTTGGGATCAAGGAACACTGAGAGGGGGGGGGTGAATCAATGTTCTACCAGTTAACAAATTTTCTAACTTAACTTTAAACCGTTGGAAACATAAGCATGAAACTAAAAAGCAGAAACACAAAACAATTAACCACAAAATCATAACACCAAGATTTTTTTACGTGGAAAACCAAATGGGAAAAACCATGGTGGTATTTGAACCCACAATATTATTCTAGAGGGGAATGCACAAGCATTCAGGCACACTACCTAGAGCTCACTTCTCAATTACAATAAGTGATACAACCCCAGAAAGCTCACTTCCTTACTAGTCAATTACAGTAATGAAATACAATGAAAGAACTCCAAAATAGCATCTAACAATGCTTGGATGAGCTTCGGTTAAGTGCCAAATACTCTAATTGTATCTGCTCTATTTCTTGTCTCAATCAGCTACCGGATCAAGAATGTGCATGTGAAACTGTGCTACAAAGGATTCTCGATCACCACTTTCTCGTATATCAATCACACCACACACAAAAAATATCTTCTGCACCGGCCTTATATATTCGCAATCACAAAATAGACATTTATCAAGTCGTTATGTTAACGCAACGTGTAGGATTGAGTCGGCTTGACCGGATCACCAAAAGCAAAATTGATCACCAAATCGATGATAAAATGATGTCTCTATGTCATCCCAATCATCCCATGCATGATTCATAATACCGCCATCACCAGAAAGCTTCCAAACCAAAACTGCTCTTCTCAACCTAAAATATTGGTTAACTGGCTACCGGTTTACATCCACTTTCGGATATCAAGATCCATGATTACCGGATAGGAATATTAAGAAGATTTGTCATTAATGACAACCCTAAACCACTAATCAAGCATCCATATCCACTGAATGAGTGCCAATTTCCAACAATCTTCCCCTTTGGCATTGATGGCAACACTCGTGAAAAAATGACTAAGTGTTGAAACCTATACACTGAATCAAAATTTCTAAGGCTCCCCCTTAGACAAAGAATTTTGAAACCTGTAACATGCTCTGTACATTGCACTCTTCTATTGTACATTTTTCACCTTTACTCTACCACTTTGACAGCAATGCCAAAGATGGGGTGTTGTCCAAAACTTATATACAAAGATATATGTTGGAGACTTTACAAGTATTTGAAGATATCAACAAAAATAGTCTTCAAAGATCCTAGGTGAGTGTCCCACCCACTCTTCAAGTTGTCCAAGACTGTAATGAATACACTGAAAACATATTCATGAATCTCCATATCCTTCAATTCAGATGGAAAAGGTTATACCATAGCCTTCATATAATCAACCTTTTTACTTAACATGGTGTCCAACCGAGGGACAATCAAATTCCAGAGTTCTCCAACTCTCCTCAAAATTTTGTCCTTATTTGTATTAAGGCTTGAGATCTTATCATTGAGAGCCATTATCTGCCCTTCTACATTGTTGGTTAGGGATACATTAGAATCAAAAGACTGGGAGATACCAGCAAGTTTACCCTGACATATATCGATCTGCTTTCTATATCTACTGTGAACTTTGGCAAAATTAGCCAAGACTTATATATTTTACCACCTTCTATCAATGTATCTGAAATAGTCTGCAGATCTTTATTCAATCTGATTATGTCATCTTCTATCATTTTCAAGAATGTTTGCATTCTTAGCTCCTTGAGTCTATCTAATATTCGCTTAGTAGTAGACTTCTCCAAAGAATCAAAGTTGGTATTTACATTATGAATCAATTGTAATAATTTATCGAAGGGGCTATAATTGTGATCTAGTTGCACACTCGGAACCACCTTTTGCAACACATGAACAGACATCAAAATAAGCTTTTTATCTTCAGACTCTTATTTGACCTAATCCTGATTGTCCTGAGCTTGCACAGTTGCTGCAAGCATCAACTTCTCAATAGGAGACATTTGTCTAAGATCTAGAGGACCATCAAGATTGATTGGGATTTGGGGTAGGGTCCTTGTGACTTTGACTGGAGGAGTGTCAATTTCCAGATCAACAACTTCCTTCCCTTTATCTACCTTTGCATCTCACACCTCTATCTTCTCAGGGTCCTTCACCTCAGGATCATTCCCTTTATCTTGTTTACCGATGTTGCCACTTGGTGCAGTATCATCCTTTTGAATCTTGAGAATATCTCTAGTACTATCCACCACCGAAGGATTCACACTGATCTCAGCATCAAGTGATATATGGCCTTGGTCTTTTGGATTCTCCTTAGTTTTAGCTTCATCCTTTTGATCACCAGAGACACCTTCCTAAACTTCTAGATGGGAAGTCTGAATTGCATCACTGTACAAGGGGTTGTTCTTCATGATTCTTGTCCAGATATCCTCAGTCTCCTTCCTCACCTCTTCAACCCTGCCAATCATCAACTTGTTCACCTTGTTTCTGCTTCTAAATTATTTCCTATTTGCTTCCTCAATGAGCCATTTAGCTTCATCTTGGGAGACACGGGTGCAAACATTAATCAATTATCTCCCTTTCATTTCCTTATCAATTTTACTGGCAGTCAGTCTCCTTGCATCAATAATGTTATATAAATATTTAGGGATTGTCCGCTCCAATTCAATCAAAGTTTTACTAAAGTTATGTAAATGCAAAACAACAACTTCCTCAACTTTCCTCTGATCTACCTCATCTATATTTTCATAATATCCTCCAATATTCTTCAAATTTCCATCAACAATTATCTCATCAATCAATTGATCTGTTTTCAATGGAGGAATAAATGTATATTTACCTTGTTGATCACTGGACTCAATATCCTTCTCAAGTTGAGTTATAATCTTCCTTCCCCTCTTGGGTCTTCCGATAAGGATAGGTTTAGATTTAGCTTTCTTACTCTTCTTCACACCACCGGATTGAGGTTTCCTCACAACTCTGACAAACTCTCCTTTCTTCTTAGCCTTTTCTGCTTCGTCATTAGATTCGGTCTTAGATGCTACTAGAGATACAACAACATAAGTTCATTTAGGCTTCTCCTTTTTCTTCAAAACTCCTTTTCTAGATGAGATTTGTCTAGACTTGGTCTCTTTTGGCTTGGCTTTAGAAGGAACCGATTCAGCATTAGGCTTCTTGGATTCCTCCTTAGCCTCCATCTGAGCATGTTTCTCCCTTGCTTTCTTCAATTCCTCCCGAGTAAATCCCATCTACACTACCACTTCCTCAACCATCTTAGATACTTTCCTCTTCCTTGCAGGTGTTGTAAAGTACTTGTACAACTCCATGTCATTTTCCTTGAAGGTGTCGAATCTTCCTTCTTTCTTATCAATCGGCTGACTCAATATATGTTAAACATAGGCATCAAGGGTAGCAGCATCAACTTCATAACCCATCAGAAGAATCTACATAATCCTTGGCTCAATGGCTTCCATTAGACATTGGTCTTTATCAACCATGAAGCAATTTTTTTTCTCATACTTCTCCACTATCTCTTTTGGGATTCTTTCTCTCCTCTTCATTGTGGGTTGAAAAGTTTTGAAATGACCCCACAGAGTGGATATCATCAGTGTTCCATCACCAATCCCCATAATCCCTTCTTTGATTCGCATAGCAACTGGCTTGTCATAGGCCCATTGGACCTTTCCTTGAACACCAAGTATTTCATTCATAAAATATAGAGCCAAACAGATAATAAGGGTGCCAAAATTAAAGGTGTGCTTCTTGTCTTGTTTAATTTTCTTCAAATTACTCAGTAACTAATTAAAGAGAACCGTACATAAATCATATCTCTTATCTTCCTTCAACATCTGATAGGTAGAGTATATTGTTGTACCAGAGAAAAAGTTTTGTCTGCTTGACTGGTATACTTTATATCCAACCACCATTGATGCAAACTTGACATCATGCTCCAGAATGTAATTGATTGTCATTTCTCTACTATCAAATCGAGAACCAGTGGCGGCAATCATAGAATTGTTTGATATCTTCCTTAAGCTAGGCACTTCACCGGATGCGCTCAGACAAGTCACGGCTTGGATTACTTGCTTAGTGATCTTGTAAGGCTTATCCAACCACATAAATTCATCATGAATTATGTTGAGTACATACCTAATCCATTATTTCTCATCAAATGTTAGAAAGTGTACGGACTGAGAGAAACCCTTGACCTACAAATGTTGATATTTCGGCTTGATATTCCATAAGTTTTTTGCTAGATGATTGTTGTACAGGGTCAACATGTCAGCGTTGTCGAGTTCTTTAAGGTCATAGTGGATATATGCCCTAATGTCCTCATTATGAAAAACATCGTAGGGTATAGAAGAAAATGATCCTTTTGGATCATCCTCAACTGATTTGAAAGGATGTTTCTTAAAAACAGGTCGAACCCTATCCTTGATTTCCACAACCAATGAGATAGAAATTCCAAATATTGATGCCATTGAGAACTTAGGGTTTACAAAAACTGATAGCTTGAAATGGATAAATACCTCAATTCGCAATTAGGGATAGAAATTCGCTTTAGGATCATTGTAGTCATTGTTTAGATCACCAAATTACTTTGCTCTACTGTCTTCACTTTCTCTTGATCGCATTGTGATAAATAAAGCTTTGAAATGCCTTTTTAACCTTCAAAAACCTAATTTTGCATTTTAATAAATGTTGCAACCAGTTACCTTGATTTTCATGGAGTCACTTAATGGAACATAAAATCTTCACTAAATCTTCTGGATAACCTCTGCATATATGATTCAAACCTTCTGCAACCTTCCACAATCGATTGCAAATCTCTGAAGAGGGGGGTCTTAGAATCCACATGAAAAGTTCCCCCTAAGGCAAAAATCCCTAGTTACCAAATGAAGATCCTGCACCGAATTCGGGTGCAGATCCATTTTCTGCTTTGGACTTGTCCTTTTTGACCCACAACTTCTCATGATTTTCTCTAATCTCCTCTACCTTTTCCTTTCCTTTCTCATCTAATTTGTTCTTGTCTATCAGAGCATTCATGTTCACATTTTTGCTTCTGCAATATTTTGCAATGTGACAGATTTTATTGCATGCATGGCAAACAACATTCTGCATAGGTCAAAACGTTCATCTGATTTGGTCTCATCCTGCACTAGTTAGAGATAAGTCCAAACATCCCACAAGCATAGCATCTCTTGTTTTGAAAATTATTCATTACTGCTCTGTACATATTTGACTTGTGACCAAAATTATTGCATATGAAACATTGACCAGTAAAGGTAGGACCATTGTTCACACTATTCATTCTATAATTCATCCTACTTCTACATTGATTCTTCATATGACCAAATTTATTGCAAGTAAAGCATCTACCATTGATTTATGAGCATTAGGTTGTCTTACTAGAGGATTCTTATTTTTAGGTTTTGCATTGCTCTATCCAGATCCGGAGGATTCACCTTTCTCAAATAACTCCTCGCATGTCCTTTCCATGTCTCTGACTTTCCAACATCTCATCAAGCCTTGTTGAGCTAGCATTAAATTTGTCTTTGTATTCATTTGCAGTAGAAAATTCATCTCTTAGGGCAACAATCTGTCTTTCAATGTTTTGACCATTATTCATTGATTGAGTCAACTGATCATTCTCATAAGTAAGCCAAGAGCATTCATCTTCTCTTTCCTTCAATGATTGGGTCAAATTCTCTTCATTCTTCTTCTGGTCCTCAATCTCCTTAGTCAGCCTCATCACAATGGATTGCATCTTATTCTTCAATACAACATTCTCTCTCTCAAGCTTGTCAACTTTATCTTGATTTTCCATGCATTGATCTTCTTTCTCCTTCATCTTGTCCATCAACTCCTTCCTCTCGTCTCTTGTAGAGTTCACTTGATCCTTCAAATCATTAATGAAGTATTTAGCTACATTCAGGTTTCTCTTTAAGGTACTGATTTTATTCCTGTCTGCATCAAGATCCTCAAGTGCCACACTGAGTTATCTCTGAAAACTGGAATCTATTGATTCAATCTCTCAGACCTTTCTCAAGCGATTAGGCTTCCTCTAAGTAAATAGGCTCTAATACCAATTGTTGGAATCAAGGAACACTAAGAAGGGGAGGTGAATCAGTGTTCTATCGGTTAACAAATTTTCTAAATTAACTTTAAACCACCGAAAGCATAAGAATGAAATTGAAATGCAGAAACACAAAACAATCAACCACAAAATCATAACACTAGGATTCTTTTACGTGGAAACCCAAATGGGAAAAACCACGGTGGGATTTGAACCCACAATATTATTCCACTATGGCCAGTAGAAAAATAATATTACATGAGGGGAATGCACAAGCATTCAAGCACACTTCCTAGAGCTCACTGCTCAATTACAATAAGGGCTACAACCCCATAAGGCTCACTGCCTTACTGGTCAATTACAGTAATGAAATACAATGAAAGAACTCCAAAATAGCATATAACAATGTCTGGATGAGTTCTGGTGAAGTGCCAAATATTGTATCTCCTCTCCAACTCTACTCTGTTTCATGTCTCAGTCAGCTACCGCTTCAAGAATGTGCACGTGAAATTTTGCTACAAAGGATTCTCAATCACCACTTGCTCACATATCAATCATACCACACACCAAAAATATCTTCTGCACCAATCTTATATATCCGCAATCACAAAATAGTCATTTATCAAGTCAGCCTGTTAATGTAATGTGTAGGATTGAGTCGGCTTGACCGGATCACCAAAAGAAAAAGAGGATCACCAAATCAATGATAAAATGATATCTCTATGTCATCTTAATCATCTCATGCATGATTCATAATACCGCAATCATCGGAAAGCTTCCAGACCAAAACTGCTATGCTCAACCTGAAACACCGGTTAACTGGCTACTGATTCACATCCACTTCCAGATATCAAGATCTGTGATTACTGAATAGGAATCTTAAGAAGAGTTGCCATCAATGACAACCCTAAACCACTAATCAAGTGTCGATATCTATCGGATGAGTGTCAATTGCCAACAAATCTAACCCCCAAATGGTTGTCGAATGTTGTAACACAACACTGTAGCAGCATTGTTCACGGTACTGTTCACAGCACTATTCATGCACCATTCATGGCACTGTAGAAAATCACAAATCTTCCTTTCGCTTATTTTTTATGCCACTATCGCCCTCGAATCTGTTCCAAATATCTTCTTCAAATCTACCCTTCTCTATTAGAAAATCTAATAAGCTCAATGTGTTTCCTGAATGAAAACACCAATAATTCTTCTGACTGTATCTTGCAACAACAACAAGAATGTTGACAAAGAGGGATTTCATCCTCCAAGCCCAATAATCAGATTTGTGAGAAATCCAATAACATAACTTCCATCTCATCCAAGCATACTCAAGAATGAGGTCTTCAATTCATTATATAACTTCATCTTGGAAGTTACCCATCCACCTTGCCAATGTGGGATAAATAAATTTCCCTTTATTTTATTTCCCCTTTTTAGTCACCCACTTAAGAGAATCTTTAATAAATATAAAGAAACATTAACTTATGCCTCCCAAGTCCCCCTTTATAAAATCACTTTATAAATTAAACTACTTTTTTTAGCTCCAAAAATGATCTCTTCATTAAAATAATGAAAATTTGATATGCAAGGTCCATGTTTTGTGCTTCCAAGATTTAAAACACCTTCCCCCGGTTCTGATGAGCTATCACACTAAGGTGCATTTTAATATTTTAATTTTTTTTTTGTAACCTTAGTAAAATACTTACAAATAAACTATTAATGCACCAATTTGACGAAAATTATTGAAAAGCATCGGAATTGAAATCTAATTGCACTAGAATGACCCCAATGAATAATAATGACAAATGAAGCCAATCGAGTGACTTACTATAAATAGAATCTCCTTCCAAGAATCTTGGAGCCCCAACCAGAAGCTGGAAATAATATCTGAAAGCGTCATATGACTCCTCTAAACCATATGAGATCTCTGGTAACATCAAAATACCTCCCTGAACAAGCTGACAAAAACCCAGAAAGTCAACAACAACTGCACTGCTAGAGAACCCAAAAATGGGGACATTACATTTAGCCTGTTTGATCCTAGTTCATTTGATTCTCATTTACAATTACATAGTCATCTTCAACTACCCCATAGAAAAGGATCATTGCATCCCATTTGTGCTTGATCCTTCTTGAGCCTACTAGGTCATCTTCCTTCCAATGTAAGGTAGGGCATTGAAATAGATTATTTGTTTGCATGCATAAGCTTGTGAATCCTATTTCCCCCACCATTACACTATTCTTCCATAATTGAAACATTTTAGGGGTAACTTTCCTTTGTAATTCCTAGTTCCTCTCTTAATCTTTTCACAATTTTTTCTTCAATCTCATCCAAGTCTTCATTTTATTTTGGTTCTCCTCCAAGTTTCTTTGTGGCTTTGAATGCAGCTTCCTTCTTTTCCTTATTCATGTCATCCAATTGAGCAATCTCAAAGGCAATGAGCAAACTAAGGAGCTAATCCACTATGTACTTATTCATGTCATGGCTTTCCTCAATGGCATACTTCTTTGGTTTATATCTTTTAGGAAATTTTGTCATTTTCTTCCTTACAACTTCACTTTGTTCTATTGTTCCATCTGTTAGCAGCAATCAAGGAGGAAGACTGAGAGGGGGGTGAATCAGTCTTCACCGGATCACAGCAAATCAAACTTCAAAACATAAACTGATAGACTACAGCAATAATAGATAAGCAAATTAACAGCACAACACACAACACCAAGATTTTTGATGTGGAAAACCCGGTTAAGGGAAAAATGACAATGGGAACCTACCCACAGTAAGATGATACTTTGCAGTAGTATGAGAAAATATTATAATGGAGAATGAACATGCATTCAGGCATACTTCCTAGAGCTCACTGCTCAAAAGATATTTTCTCGGAAAGCTACAAACCTCAAGGAAGTCTCACTGACTTACAATATAATTTGGACTACAATCCCAAAGAAATGAATTGCAATAATAGCATCTACAAATACCTGATGACAGTTCCGGTTAAGCACAGTTGTGTGCCCTGCAATACCAAACTCACCACAACACTTTGTTGAATGATATATCCTTGTTCACACATTCACCTCTCTCTAATAATGACCGACACCTAGATTACATGAATATCTCACCTATATATACAAATCATCAACCTTGATAACAAGGTTGGTCAAAACCTCAACCCTCAACTCATAATTACAAAAATTACATCACACGATACAAAGATTGACCACCAGATATTATAATTTGCATTACATAACATGGACCTAATTCAAATTCCCAAATGATCACGTCCACTGGAAATCATGCCAAGTTCAACCGCAACACCTTATACCACCAAAAATACCGCATAACACGCAAATCAATACTTGTTCATAAAAAATCACCAAAACTCGTACAATGATAAATGTAGATCACCAAAACAAATAGGACATGACTAGGAAACATCAGTAAACATATTAGAATCATCTGGAACAGCTGCACCAACTCCACTTTTCAAATCTTCATCGATCAACATCTAGAAGCTCAAGAACACAAACAATCAACAACTGTCATGAGGAAAGATAAGTTTTGGAGCACCAAATCACAAACCATCTGAAATAAAGATACACAAGATCATCCAAGATAATATCCCAAAGTATCAGCACAAGATCTGATCATACCAAAATATACCGAAGGAAATACTGGCCTCAGAAAACAGTGATCAGCAAAACCAAACTATAAAAGCGGATCAAAAAATATTCCCAAACTCACCAGAATATATCATAGGAATATGTTGACATCAATGACAACAACATGTCCTAGCAATAGCAATGATCAACCAAATCCAACAATCTTCCCAACAATCCAACACTTCTAAGATCATTAAAAAATTTCATTCGCTCGATGAATATAGCCTTAATTATTTTCATCATCAAACATTCTTAGATTCTCAAACTTTTGTTTTACATTTGTAATCTTGACATGCTTTGTCTTTTCATCTCCTTCAAATATACTCTTCAATTTCTCCCAGATTTCTTTAGTTGAATTTGTCACTGTGAATTTGCTAAATATTTCATCATTCAAGTAGGTGACAATTACAACTATAGCCTTTTCATTACTCTCATATGCTTTGATTTCATTCAAATTTGTAGGACCAAATTATGGAGTAGTATAACCCTTTTTAATGCTTTCCCAAATTTGAGTCGGCATTGTTGCCAAATGATTTTTCATTTTTTCTCTCCAATAAGCATAATTTGTGCCATCAAAATTTTGAGCCTTGAATGTGTTGTCATGTGCCATCACAAACCTTCCTCAAGTAGTTAATATTCTTAAGAGGAACCTTTATCTAATACCAATTTTTGAACACATAACGAGACTGAAGGGGGGTGAATCAATCTGGACCTCAAAAATGTTTATTTTTCTATCTTCAAACTTTATATTACAACCATATAATCATAATAGTAATGAATCATGAAAACATAAAGCACAAAAGACACATGAACACCATATTTACATGCAAAACCTAAATAGGTAAAAATCATGATGAGAATCAAACTCATAGTATGAATATAATTTATTACAATGTTGTCTGTTGAACTCACTGCTCCTGAGAGGACTTGCAAAACTAAGGTGCACAACCTTAGGGCAAGATACAAATTACATGCAAAGTTGAAACACACTGCCTTGGGGAAAGGTACAGAAATCTACCAAGAGACTCATTGTCTTCTAACACAGGAAGGAATAGATGAATTGAAATAAACAAGATCTCTTGATCATGAAATTTTCCTTGAGCCATTGAGTCAAGTGACCAAGACCATGGCTAACATATTTGACTACAAACTCTATCTCAAAACTCTATCATAGAAAAGATGTCATCAAAGCTCTTCACAACTGACCTTCGCATAACTTCAATATCAAATATGTTTGCAAACCACCAATATATATTTCTTGTCAATTCACAATCCTTCCATGTCATTACTCATACATTTGCAAACTTATTATATACAATATTAATCATTGAAACCCTTAACTAGGTTGGTCATAGATAGAGTAAACAATATTACATAAATTTGGCTACCCAAACCAATAACAGCCATTGTGGTCCACTCCAAGGGATAAAGAGGACCCAAAAATGTCATAACACATCCCTTTCAAATTATTTTATTGAAGCACATCTACTAATACATCTTCCAAATTCGACATCAAATGAATTGTGTAGATAAACATAAAAGTGTGTTAACTTAGTCGGCCCAAAACAAATATCCAATACAAATTCCATAATGTATATCTACACACACCATGTTGATACCTAAAACACTAACTAAACTCATCCTCTAAAGCAACCAAATAACATGATCCAATTAGGATACAACATTGTAATCAACTGAAAACCAAACCAACTGACAACACACAACCCAGAACATCATAACTCCACTTTCCAATAAAATCATCACCTAAAAAATGAACTAGAACACGGCACAAACCATATGAATATGTCCTCCAAAACATAGCATATGAATCCACATATTCGGAAGCCACCTGGCATTCTTCAGACCTGTTCTAGCAGATAGCCTTACTGTTTGAAACATCAACAACCAACTCTACCATCTAAGCAATAGAGGACCTAAAAATATGATAGTGTAATATACACAGAACATATACATTATATTTAGAACCATAACACATAATCTTCACATACAGGATGAATGCAAGGCATTCTCCCAAAATGAGAATGCACGGGCATTTAGGCACACTGCCTAGAGCTCACTACTCAAATACAATAAGGGCTACAACCTCTAAAGGCTCACTACCTTACTGATTGATTACAATGATGAATTATAGCAAAATAAACTCCAAAATAGCATCTGCAATGCTTGGATGAGTTCCAGTTGAGTGCTAAATATATTGATTGGGTCTCCTCTGTTGAACTTCTTTGTTTTTCCATGTTCACTATCTTAGTCAGCTACCGGATCAAGGATGTGCACGTGAAACTGCGCCAAAACATATTCTAGATCACCACTTGCTCGCATATAGTCATACCACCCACCAAAAAGATCATCCACACCAAACTTACATACTGGCAATCAAAAAATAGATCATTTACCATGTCGGCCTACTAGAGTAATGTGTAGTCACATGTCGGCTTGATCGGATCCAAAAGGATAAATGTGGATCACCAAAACAATAATAAAATGATGTGTCTATGTTGGCCCAATCATCCCAAATACAATTCAATGCACCGCAATCACCAGAAAGGGTGAGCTCACAATGTTGGTTTGCACTTTTTGGTACATCCTGATTTTTGTTGAAATCATACAGTTTTTAGAAAATATAATTATTTAAGCTATAAGAGGTCCCATTTGAAGTAATTAATTGAAGAGAGTTAGATCAAAGGCTCTTAGATCAAAATTTCTTGGATAGAACCTCTCTACTTATAATTCATACTTGCAATAGAGTCTCCTTTGCATCTATCAAATATTGATAAAAAATAAATTTTACATTAGCTTTTGGGGGTGTCAAATGAATTCATTCAGAAGTTTTTTTTCTTAAGTATTTAGTCGTTGTTATAAGCTTTCCAAATATTATAATTTTTAATATATTTAATTTCATTAATATATGTTTATTTTATTAATGTAGGTTTTTCACCGAACATGAACTTATTTGTTCAATGCACTGGAAAAAATAGTAAACTAATGTAAAAAAAAATTGAAAAATATCCATGCACTAGGTATTGATGTCTTATTTCTCACAAAAAAATTAAAATTCAATTTTGATATATATATATATATATATATAACAAGTTATATGTTCAAACGTACACCTATATCCAAATTATAATTAGTCAGACTTCAAAATTTTTTAAAATGAAAAATATTCAACATATCACTATCAAACCAACTGCATGCCCTGGGTATTGATGTTACAAACCAAAATTCAAAAGAATTAAGATTTTATCATTTATAGAAAAAAAGTTATGCATTTCGGGATGCACATCACTCTTAAAAAATGTTGTTTGCTATAAAAAAAATGTTTTTTGAGGGAGATAGAAAAATCAATCAAATTTTATTTAAAAAAATTTGAAAAAAAAATATTTAGAATCAAAAAACAAGATGTTACAAATCACTAGTTTACATCATCTTCAAATTCTTAATGGTTTAAAAGTTATAGGTGTCGGAAAGTGAAGGTTTTTTTCAAAATGTTCATCTAAGTGTCAAAGTTGGTCAAAATGTGGGAACCAGTATTGTGAGTTCACCTGAAAGCTCTCGAACCAAAAATGCTTTGTTCTTCTTGAAACACCGGTTAACTGGCTACTGGTTAACACTTGCTTCCAGATAAGAAGAATCACGACCACCGGATCAAATATCTATGAAGAGTTGCCATCAATGACAACCCTAAACCAATAATCAACCACCGGAAACTACCAGAAACCACCAGATGAGTGTCAATTACCAACAAGAATCATATAAGGACAACTTAGTCATAAGAAGGAAACAACTTTAGGCCAAGCTTTACAATGCCAAATATTGTTGTAGTCAAAATGAGAGAGATTATCACAAGAGGCATTTTCTATCCTTGTTCCTTCCAAGTGCCAGCCAGAGAGATCTAATCTCTACTCCAAATGGACCTAAATCTATGATACACACACACACACACACACACACACACACACACACACACACACACACACACAAACACAGAAGTTGATAACTAAATCCTAGCAAAACTAAAAGATGTTGTTCCACATTCTTGAAAATCTATAACTCTTTCACCTTTTCCTTTCAGTAGTCTTTTAACTTAGTGCCCCAAGAAAAGTTAAGAAGAGTCACCATGGTGAAAAATTTTGAATTATCTCCAACTTGAATGATCTAGAAGTCAAACTAAGAACTCAAATTTTAAACTACATTCATTCCCTCCAAAGTCACCAAACCTTTTAGGAGATCATCCCTTTGGAGAAAGCCTATCAAGTTGCACTAAAAAAAACTTTATTGAAGGATTTTAGGGTAAGAAGAATCCTTACAAGTGAACAATCTCCAACCAATTTACTTAGAAGGGCCTAAAGAAGCTACTACCCTTAGGCGAAAACCTCTAATTTATTTGCCTTTACAAATAAAATTTTAAGAGATAAGGGAATATTTAAAATGATCTCTAGTACCTCCAAAGGAAATTTTGATAGAAAACATAAGTTTCAATATAACACTTTTTGGGGTAGGTACTTGTGAGAATTTATAAATAGGAATAACTTCATAATTAGCTTTTAGGAAAAACAACCTAACCATCAATAGAGAGACATATCCATTTCTATCCCTCACAGATACAACTAATTATTTCTAACATGAGAGACCAAAGTTACTTCTTATCTCCACCCAACAAGACATGAAAACCAAGATAAGAATCCAAAAGGCTTCCTTCTGTAAAAGACAAGCATCTACACAAAAATTCATGCTCCCAAGATTCATAAGACTTGAAGTTCAAAGATATACTAAGAATTTGAAACAAAAACAACTTGTGGATTGGATAACTAAAATAGAGTATTCTGACTTTGAGAGGATCAAAGATTCAATGAGGGTGAGGATGGTAGAGACTAAGGTGAAGGGTATCGTCATGCCATGGTGAGAAAAATTATAAAATAAAAGGAATACAAAGGGAAAGGCACAAATCACTAGTTACAATATGAGTGTAACTAAGATAAAGGGAAATTTTCTTCCGATGGGATGAATTGTTATCATTAAATGAATTACAAAATCTAAGGGAAAGAGGATGTTAATAAGAGTATAGTAAAGAGCTTTATGTCTTTACTATAAGACCTACTTATAATATATTTGATCAAGTGAATGTGGTCGTATGTATCTATCTTATGATCAACATATAAAATTAACATTAAAGGAGTTAAATTATGTCGAGAACACATACTTTGTAGGGAGCATATCAATTCTCCTTTAAAGAAAGAGTTGGGTAGAAAGTACACAATGCATGACATGAAGGATGTGCAAGAAAAAACACAAGTGTTGCAAATAATAAAGGAAGAGACCCATTCAAAAGAAGCTGAGTAATTCTATTCTTCAAGGAGCCAAGTGAGTCGCCATTTCTAAGGGGGTTGCCTTAAATGTGGAATGTATTGTCTTAGATAATTTCAATGTTATCAATGGACTAAAGCAATGGATTAAATAAACTCCAAAATAACAAGTCGTTGTTGTTAACGAACCAAATTAGATGAAGAAAAAATTGATAATTAGTTAAGGACTTTAGAAGGGTCAATTATAAAGTAAAAGAGAAACATGATAAAGAAGAAAGAATGTCTTAAATATCACAAGGAAACAAGAGACGGTACTAAGGTATCAAATTCTAGAAGTAGAACTAGGTTGCAAAGTAAGTGATTTGGTGTTATTGTAGATGGCAATAACAGAAAGAACTTGGTGGCATAGGAGGTAATGAGTTAGATTTGAGATTTGTTCAACATCCAAAGCCCTACTAAATCCCTCAACTGGTAGAGGTTCATGAGTTGACCATAAAGGATCAACTTGAAATTAATGTCTAGGCTAGCAACTATAGAGAAAAGGTCTTAGGTGATGTGCCCATGGATATTTGTCATGTCTTGCTAAGAATACCATGGTGTTATAATAATGAAGCAATGTATAATGGGAATGTTAAGATTGTACATGTTAAAATAATGGAAAAAATCATGTGTTTCTTAATTAAAGGAGAGGATAAGTGAAAGCATAGAGGTCATCTAGTTATGTTTTTAAATTGATAAAATTGCTTCCTAAAGAATGAGAAAAACCTTATGCGATTCAAAGTCAAATTGTAGTCCAAAAGGCTAAAGTGATCAAAGAAGACTTGGAGGAAAGAGACAGATTTAGAACATCCTTTAAAGGTCATAAATTTTATTTTCTAGTACTGATAAGAAATTCAAGGCAATAACAAAAAAAAAATTAAACTACCAAAAAATAAATGCCACAAGAGCGCAAAAAGATTGGTGTCATAAATATTGTGTGTGAAAATAAACAAAAGAAGTCCAGCAAAAGGAAGAACAATAAGGAAAGAGGAAGGTCATAAGATGAAAATCAATGAAAAGGTGGTAAAATTAGGGTCAAAGATAATTTACATTGAAGATGAAGACTTGAAGCAACAAGTCAAGAGTGAATAATATTGATAAAGGATTTATTTGTATCCATTATGCAAATTGAGTTACAACCAAATGAAGTTTTTGAAAAACACACAAAAAATACTGAGAGGGAGGAGTGAATTAGTATTTTAAAATCTTTTAATGCTTGTAACCACATACAATGAACTACATAAAGAAAGAGTAAATACAAGAACACAAATATTTCACATGGAAAACCCTTTTGGGTAGAAAACCATAGCTCTTCAAAAGCTTTTATAAACAAATGGACACCAACCCAAAATACATATGTGAGCACCAACCCATTAAGAGCACCAACTCCCCATGAAGCACTAACTCCATTTACAATCAAACTAGAAATATTTTAATTTACAGAAATATGCAACAGGTTTTTAAACTATATAACATTGATCTTTTCAATACCAAGACATAATAAATAACCTCTTATCACAAGATGTCCACCTCACACTTCATCCATAGTCAACCAAATAAAAGAGTTTTTTCAATCTTCCAATGAAACAAAGTGTTGACAAAACTTTCATGTCTTCATACACAACCTATGACTTTTCTTTTCAATGCCCATTTAGATTGATAGAATAAGTGCAAACATGGATGGAATTTACATCAATAATACAACTTTAGAAATACTATGATTTCAATGCTCAGGAAAATTAAAAAATGACTGAAATATTCAAAGAAGTATTAACTTTGACATCTCGCCACACCACAAATATGTGTTGTTCCCACATCCACTAAAACAAGACCAAATGCACAGGAAGACTACCACAGCAAATACTAAGAAATAAAACTTCAAACATATGGAATTTTTGATACAGTGCTTTGTTATGAAGCCTAGGATTCTACTTGATTCCAAGTTTGCCATGAACTGTTGTGTTTCCCAAAAGGATCACCACACATCAGAATATGCCCAACACCAATATTTTGATATCATCGCATTTTACTTCACTTCCAAAATAACACCCTGGCACTCTACGTAAAGAATAGGTTTCCATGTTCGAAACACGATGTCCAACATTTCATTACCACGAACTTACACCAACAATCCTTCCCACACCCACGGAAAAAATGAGTCAACTTGTTTTGATGCCAAAATGCCCGAGAAAAAATAAATAAACCAAATACCTGACAGTACGATACAACCACACAAAAAAAATACACCCAATCATTTCAAGAATGATGAATGTGACACACATAAAGAATAATCATCAACACATCATAAAAAAATAGTTGTAGAGGTAACATAGCTTCTAGACAACAAAAGTATGTAGAAGGCAATTAGAAAAACACTAGGCCAAGAAACCTACGTGGAGGATATGCAATAAGGCATCCATAACTTAGCCGCAAAGAAACAAGAACCCACAATTTTAGCAAAGAGTGTCAAAAATATGAGATATAATACTAAACTCTCCAACGATTTTATATAACATGTCAATCTGAAGCCTATGTAGATGACGAACTCTCCACTTGCCTTCCACGATTTTAAAATTTTATACAACATGAAGCAATCACATGACAAATTTCATGCTTTTTTAAGATTTAATCTCATCAAAATCATAGAAATCAATATTTGCACACTTTATGACATGTCAATTTGTCTTGGCACAAAGAAAGATGAAGTAGACAACTAAGAAATATAAGCTAACAGACAACCAGCTCAAACAGACAAGCAAGTAGCTAAAGATGACAAATAGGCAGCTTAATGAAGCAACCAACTAGCTCAAGCAAGCAAGCAAATAGCTCAACAAAGTAGACAGGTAGCTCAAGCAAGCAAGCAACTCAAGCAAGTAGCGTAGCTCAATATTTCATTCCAATTCTCTGTTTCGAAGCCTTGACAAATATCCTTTGACATCAATAACAAAATGTTCAATAATCTCCCCCTTTGTCATTGATGGCAACAATGACTTACTACTCCCCTTGACTTATTTCTCCCCCATTGACATCAATGACTAAAACAAATCTGCAAAATTGAATCAATCCACATAATTGAAATGGGTCTCATATAATATAATAAGGAAACACTCCCTTGAGTCCAATCTACAATTTAGTGATGGAGTGAGATCACTCCCAACTTCTCCCTTTTGAATTCAAAAGTTTCCTTGGGTAAAGGCTTAGTAAACAAAAGTTTCCTATTTAATGATATTTAATAGGAATATGCTTAGTTCTAGAGTGCCTAATAGGATTATTAGAGATATTAATCACACTCGTGTTGTCATAAAAGATAGATATAAGATGGTCATACTCTACCTTAATGTACTTTAGTGCTTTCTTCATCCATGGAACTTGTGTACAATAAGACATTGTTCCTATATACTCTGCTTCAGCTGTAGATAATAAAATAGAAGCTTGTTTTTTACTCAACCATGAAACGAGACAACCACCTAGAAAGAAAGAACCTCTAGGTGCTCTTTCTATCATCAACTAAGCCACCGCAATCTGCATCAATATAAGTTGTAAGTGTAAAATCATTACCTTTAGGATACTATAAACCATAATCCATAGTACCCTTAAGATACTTGAAGATCCTCTTAACTTCTTGAACATGAGCATCCTTAGGAGTGGCATTAAATCTAGCAACATAACCAATAGCTTGAATAATGTCAGGTCTAGTAGTTGTAACATATAACAAACTTCCTACCATAGACCTATAAAACATTTGATCAATAACTGGAGGCTCGTCATCTTTACTAAGTTTACATCCTATTACCATAGGAGTTCTTACAAGATTACAATCTTCCATTCTAAACCTTTTCAACATCTCTCTAACATACTTTGTTTGAGAGATAAAAATACCTTTATCCGATTGATGAATTTATAAGCCAAGGAAGAAGGACAACTCACCCTACATGGACATTTCAAATTCCTTCTTCATATTAGTAGTAAAAACTTTACACATTTCTACACAATCACTACCAAAAATCAGATCATTAACATACTACAATAATCAACATGTGTTTACCTTCTTTAACATATAGCTTTCTATCCGCTATCCCTCTTATGAATCCTTGTTGATGTAGGTAACTATCAAGTCTACCATACCATGCATGTAGGGCTTGTTTAAGGCCATAAAGAGCCTTTTTCAGCTTACAAACATAGTTCTGATTTATGATAGAATAAACCCATCAGTGTTCTATGTACACTTCTTCACTCAAATTACCATTGAGAAAGGAAAATTTAACATCCATTTGAAAATTCCTAAAACCTTTGAAATAAGTAAAAGCTAAGTAAATTCTAATTCCTTCTAAACGTGAAACAAGAGCAAAGGTTTCATCAAAATCAATACCTTCTTCCTGTGCATAACCTTTTCACACTAGTCTTGCCTTGTTTCTCACCACTTGGCCAGCTTCATACAATTTTTTCCTGTAGACCCACTTTGTACCTATTACATTCTTGTCTTTGGGCCTTGGGACAATTAACCAAGTTTCACTCTTTTGAATCCAATTAAGCTCCTCTTTCATGGTTGCCACCCAGTGTTTGTCTTCAACTGCCTCTTCAAAATTCTTAGGTTCAATCATGGACAAAAAGAGATGTCTTCATCCTCATAATAATTTGCATTTCTTCTTGCAGCGCTAGGTCTATCTTCTTGCAAAATCTGATCAATAGAATGATTATTATGAACAAATTTGGAAGGAGCCTTCAAAGATGTTCTGAATGTGGTCTCACTTTGACCAATTTCAGGTGCATTCTCAATCGTTACATCTATTGTCCCAAACTAAATATCCGAAGATGCATTCTCAGTAAGAGTTGTCTCATGTTGAACACTTTTTGATGTTTTTTTAGGACTTCCACTTGTTGTCCTATCTTTTACATGTGAAGAATACTTTTGGACAACACCTTCTACTTCGTCTCTTTGACTGATATCATCACCATTTTCCAACCTATCATATGTGTTAGTGTTCTCATGAACTTTTACATTAATACTCTCAATAATTTTATGTAGTCTTTTGTTAAAGCATCTATAGGCTTTACTTTTAGAAGAGTAACTCAAAAAGATACCTCCAGCAACCCTAGGATCAAATTTACCAAGATTGTCTTCATCTCTCCTAATGTAACAAGGACTATCAAAAACTCTAAATTACTTAACTGAAGCAGCCTTACCTTTCCACAATTTGTATGGTGTTTTGTTATACTTTTCTCTAATCATCCCTCTATTTTGAATATAAACAGCTGTATGGACTGCCTCTCTTGAAAAAGAATCACTCACCTTAGACTCATTCATCATGCTTAGAACCATTTCTTGGACTGGTCTATTCTTCCTCTCAAAAACATCATTTTGTTGAGGTGTTATAGCAGTTGACTATTGTCTTTTTATACCATTTTTCTCACAAAAAAATTATATACTCATTAGATGTGAACTAAACTCCATTATCTAAACGTAAACATTTAATTTTCAAACCTTTCTCATTTTCAATAGAACTTTAAAATCCTTAAACTTCTCAAGTGCTTTTAATTTCTCCTTCAAAAAAGCAACCCAAGTCATACGTGAATAATCATCAATTAAGAGCGTGAAATATTTCACACTTTGCAAGCTTGTAGTTCTTGTACGTTCACACACAAATCAGTGTGAATCGGCTCAAGAGGTTTTGTTCTTGAATATTCCTTTGACTTGAAGCTCTTCCTTGTTTGTTTCCCAAGTTGAAACTCTTTACACACAATAACTAAAGGTTTAGTAAGTCGTGGCATATCTCTAACAACTTTATTTATGTTGATCTGAATAAGATTATCAAAGTTCATGTATCTAAATCTCATGTGTCCAAATCTCATGTGTCATAGCCAAGTTTCATCTAACTAACTCAAACAACACTTTTAACTCTTAATGTCATCAAGAATGTACAGATTGTTAGCTACCCTACTTGCATCAGCAATATGTTTACTATTTTTACCCGATTTTACAAGAATTTGAATTAAAAACCAAGATGTGTCCTTGATCACATAACTGACTAACACTTAACATATTATGTTTCATCCCTTCTACATATAAAACATTTTCAACTTTTCTCACCACTATTTAAAACAAGTGTGCCTTTACCTACCACTTATGTTGATGAGTTACCACTTAATCTATCTTTGTCGCATTCATCTTCTTGAGAGTTAGAAACTTACTTTTATCTCCAATCATATGCTTGGAGCAGTCACTATCAACATACCAAATGTCCTTTTCATTTTGTGCAAGAAAGGCTATTTGCACAATCAAGGAATCTACTAGGACTTGTTTCTCCTTCTTCCTCCAAAATTTGGTACTCTCCTTACCTTTGTCCTTTGCATCAACATTTTTAGAAAAATCTGCTACACCACTTTTACAAACTCTTGCAGTGTGTCCAAAGTTATTACACTTATAACATAGAACATTATGATTTCTCAAAGGAGCAAAAGAATTCGTATTCATGAGTCTAAAGTCTCTTCTTGCAAACACTCTACAATTGATTGCCTTGTGTCCAAAATAATTACAAGTATCACAATAACCATAAAATAAAGAATTGTTAAACCTAGTTGTTGAGACATGGACCAGCTCGGACTCGAACCTAGGACCTTCCATATGTTGTTGGAGTGCTCTACCACTGAGCTACTAGCCCCTCTTGGACTAGTCCATCGTTGGTCCAGGTGTGGCTTATTTCCAACACCAACACCCCCCCTTAAGCCACACCTCTCGTGTGCTTGGGGCTCCTAGCCTGGACTTGGCTCTGATACCATGTTGAGACATGGACCAGCTAGGACTCGAACCTAGGACCTTTCATACGTTGCTGGAGTGCTCTACCACTGAGTTACTGGCCCCTCTTGGACCAGTCCATTGTCGGTCGGGGTGTGGCTTATTTCCAACACCAACACTAGTCATATGTGCTTGTCTTGAGATAAGGGGGCCTTTTGAAAGCATACCTAACTTTTGAAGCTGAATCCTTTGTGTTGTTAACATTGTTCTTATGTTGTTCTTCATTTGTAGACTTGGAACTTTGACCCTCTTCAAGGCCAACTCCACCTTTGCCAATAGACTGTTTTTGTGAGCCTAAAATGTCATTCTAAGACATAGAACTTTTTTTAATTTATCTTCTCATGATTCAATAGTGTTGAAGATTTATCTAACTTTCCGAGTGACAATTTCAGTTTCAAGTCTCTCACAATTTTCTTCTTTCAGCTTAAATTGTCTTATGATTTCTTCTTCAATTTTCCTTGCTTCTTCAATCTAAATCTTCAAAACAATTATCAATTTTTGTGTATCCTCAACGCTCAAAAAAAATTAGCTTTTTCTTCATTTCTTTCCTATAACAACTTCAAACTATGCTTTTTCTTTCTTAGTTTTTTATTTCATTTAGAGCGCCTATCAGCTCTTGTCAAGATCAACTTCTTCCTCTTCTTCATCAATGTAGTCTTCTTGATTTTTATGAGTTTTTCTTGTAGGCCCATGTATAGGATCGCATCATTTAAGGACTCCTTATCACTATCATCTAATGAACAACTTTCATCCTTAGCAGAGAGACTCCTTTTGAAATTCAAAGTTTTCTTTTCCTTTCCCATGTAATTCATTTTGTTGAACTTGGACTTCTTTTCGTAACTATTGTCCTCACTTTTCTCAAATGGACATTTGATTGTAAAATCTCCTGCCTTGCCACATTTGAAACACTTGAAAGTCATTTTGCCCTTATATTTACTAGAACCTATTTTAACTTCCTTACAAAGTGTGCCTCATAAAAATCAAATTCACCATCGGAGCTATCACTATATGCATATTGTTTTCCTTTCTTTCAAGCTTTGAAGGTGGCCTCCCTTTTGGATGAAGTATTAGATTTTATTCTCATCTCATAGGTTGTTTAAATTCCATGAATCTTATCAGTAGTCAACTTGTCAAGATCAGCCATCTCTTCAATTGTTGAAACTTCTGCATCAAATCTCAAAGTTAAAGACCTTAATATTTTTTGTACTATATTATAAACCTTTTCACCTAGGCCCTTAAGAGAGTTTACAACTTCATCAACTCGCAAAAAATAGGCAACAATGTTCTCTTCTTCCCGTATCCTAAGACTTTAAAACTACATTCTATGAGTTTGAAGTTTAGCTTTCTTAACCTAGTTATCTCTTTCATATGTTTTTTCGATTTTCTCTGAAATGTCATGAGTTGTATTACAATGCTTGACTATTACAAATTTTGTCTCTGACCAAGCACATAATATTGCATTAATGGATTTTGCATTGTATTCGAACTCCTTCTCATCAGCATATGTTGAAGGAACTGAAGGAATTGTGTAACACACACAACACTATTCCAAACATCAAAACCAAGAGACGTAAGACAGGTTCTCATTCGCACACTCCAGAATGCATAGTTGGAGCCATTAAATAAGGGTGCTCTATTTGTAACAAGACCTTCGAGAGACTCATGTGTGCTATCAGTATTAACCTCAAGCTTTTAAGCTCTATTTCGAAAGGTGTCCATCTCTAATACCAATTGAAAAACAAACTGAAGATACTGAGAGGGGAGGGGGGGAGGAATGAATCAATATTTTAAAATCTTACAATGCTTGCAACCACATACAATGAACAACATAAAGAAAGAGTGAATCAAACTGAAAAGAATTTAATTTAAAGAAATCTGCAACATGATTTTGAACTATATAACATTGATCTTTTCAATACTAAGACACAATAAATAACCTCTTATCACAAGATGTCCACCTCACACTTCATCCAAAGTCAATCTGATAAAAGAGTCTATTCAATCTTTCAATGAAACAAAGTGCTATCAAAACTTTCACATCTTCATACAAAACCTGTTCCTTTTCTTTTTAATGCTCGTTCAGATTAATAGAATAAGTGCAAACATGGATGGAATTTATATTAATAATACAGCTTCAGTAATATTGTGATTCCAATGCTCAAGAAAATTTAAAAGGACTGAAATATTCAGAGAAGGATTAACCTTGACATCTCACCACAACACAAATATATGTTGTTCCCACATCCATTAAAAGAACCTCAAATGCACAAGAAGACTACCGTGACAAATACTAAGAAAGAAAACTTCAAACATCTGAAATTCTTGATAGAGTGCTTTGTTGTGAAGCCTAGGATTATGACTAATTCCAAGTTTGCCACGAACTATTGTGTTTCCCAAAAGAATCACCACACATCAAAATGTGCCCAACACCAATATTTTCATATCATCACATTTTACTTCACTTCCAAAATAACAACCTGGAACTCTACGTAAAGATTGGGTTTTCTTTAAAAAATCGCGCTCAAAACACGATCTCCAACATTTCATTACCACGAACTCACACCAACAATCCTTCTCAAACCCATGACAAAAATGATTCAACTTGTTTTAAGGCCAAAATGCTTGAGAAAAGAAAAACAAACCAAACACTTGGCAATATGATATAACCCAATGCATCTTTATCTCAAAACATTTTTTTGCACCCAATCATTTTAGGAATGATGAACATAGAACACACACAAAGAATAATCATTGACACATCATAAAAAATAAAATAAAAAATGGATACAAAAGTAACGTAGCTTCCAAACAACAAAAGTGTGCAAAAGGCGGTTAGAAAAACACCAAGCCAAGAAACCTCCGTGTTGAATATGCAATAAGGCAGTTGTTATGCCCTACACACTCGCCCCCTCCATTTCATTCTTAGAAATGTGGGTCTCCCTTTTCTTTTCCTATTTTTTGTTGTTTTCCTTCCCTTCTCTTGTTCTTTGTTTTGCCTCTCCAGAGTTTTGGGTCCCTGAAACCCCGGAGTCTTTTGTTTTCTCCTTTGGTTGTACTCCAGAATCCTGGGCTTTTGGATCCCGAAGTGTGTTTTGTCCCTTTTCCCCTTTTCTTTTGTTCGGCTTCATATTTTCGAGCTTCTAAAACCCAGAAGTCTTTGTCACTTCAGATGCTTCGAGACTTCAGAACCCCAGAATCTCAAAGTGTCTCTTTTGTTGGTTTGTTTTGATTTTGAAATCATGTTTTTCGCTCTTGCCTTTGCCTCAGGATCCCGGGTTCCCGAAATCCCGAACCTTCCCTTTTGTTTTTCTTTGGAGCTCCGGAGTCCCAGGGCTCCGAGTTCCAAGGTCACTTGTTTAGGAACCCCAGAACTCTGGGATCCCGAAATCCCGGAGCATGTCTTGGTTCCCGTGCTTGGTTGGGGGTATAAATAGCCCTTTAAGAGCCATCGGAGCTCATTTGTGCATTGTCATCCTTCGAACTCCTCCCTCCTCTTGGCGATTGGGTCTCCCTCCACGGCACTTGTTGTCTCCTTTCTTATCCCTTTATCTGAGTGAATTATGCTCTTCTCAGCTTTGTGTTTGAGTTGCTTTTCTTTGTTTTCTTTTTGTTTCACGTGATTGTTTTCGTTCTTGGTAGTTTAGAGTTTTTGCTTCAATAAGTCAGACTTTCCTCGATAGTTAGGGTTTTCCAATCCTCTGATTCATCCCGGGTCTCTGAGTTCCCAAACCCTTGGCCTGTCCCTACCTCCGGAACCCCGAGTTCTCAGGATCCCGGAGTCCCATGACAACATTGCCCTCACCCAACTTCGAAACCCCGGGTTCCCAAGGTCCCGAAGGTTGTTCCTAAGTTGTCTCTTATTCACTTCGGTACTCCAGGGTTCTGAAGTCCCAAAGTTGGTTCCTAAATGCCTGTCCCAAGACTTCGGAACCTCGGGCTCCTGAAGCAATGGGTTTCCTACTAAACTCACCTAGGAGTTTCGGGACCCCAAAACTCCGAGGTGAGCTCCTTTGTTGAGTCTCCAAGATCTGGGACCCCAAAACCCCGGGATCTCGAAATCATGTGTAAGGGTTTCTTAAGACCCCAAGACCCTGGGATTCCAGAGTTTATTGTTAAGGCACTAATTATACATATTCTCTTGTGCAAATTGAAGCAGTCTTATGGAAACATCAGCTACTCCCAGGAAGAAGACCAGAAGTGAGGTCAAGCTTGAGAAGAACCCATTCGCCATGAAGTACAAGTATCAAAGTCAAACCTTGGTCTCCAAATTTAAGCATGAGATATAGTGGGTTACGAATACGAAAATAGGACACATTGAACTTGATGCAATTAAGAAGGAAGTGGCTCAACCAAACCTCCAAGCACCATATAGAAGAACTAAGAGGTTTGGGTTTGTGGAAGCCACGGTCTTTCCCCAAGCAATGCAATCTCTAGAATTAATCCTCGCCATAGCTCAAAATTATGACAAGGACACTAGAAAGTGCAAAGATACAAAAGGAAATGTGGTGGTTGATCTCTCGACCGAAATGCTTGCCATGACTTTTGGTATTCCCCAATACAAGGAGGTCCTCCAAACCACCGAGGAAGAGGCAATCAAAATATTCAATAAAAATGTTGCAGATAATAGGCGCCATATAAATGAAGCATGGCTTGATGAACCAAGAAAATCAAGGCTTAAGGCTACCGATGACATTTTGAGAGCAAACTTCAAAGATGCGCCAATGGACATAATCATTATGCTCAGTCGAGCCTTCAACAAAAAGGATTGCAGACATTACCATTTGTGGATGTTCCATTATATCCATACTATTCTCATAGGAAAGGAGTATTTTAACTGGGCACAGATTGTGTCTAACAACATTCATGAACAGGTGTGCAATGTGTTGGAGACAAAGAAGTTCTTCATGACTTCCTACGTAATTTGGATGGTGGCTAGGATCGACATCTACCCTGGGTTAAACACTAGTGGCCGACTAGGGGAGGAGCTTGGGCAAAAGAGAGTATGGGAGTATTATACTCAATTACCCATCTAGCAAGCAAAATTCCATTTCAAGAGGATCAATGACACCTTCATCTATGTGGTAATTTGCAGACTAACAAGTGATGTTGGATATCGGATCTCTCCTGAGGCTATGAAGATGGTACAAGAATGGGGAACATGGTTCCTCCAGAACCAACACTCCACCTATATTCGGGTAAGCGGGTTTATAGAAAAACCCCTACTTCTTCCTCAATACTGCAGCAACTGCATCATCATTCTTGAATATGCAAGGCAGATCGAAGGGCTTCAATCTCTTTTGACTCTCAAGCATAAAACCGGAGTCACTTTCCCAATTACTCTTGAATATTACACGTGCCCCGATATACAGACAACTAAAATAGCTATTCATGAGCTACAGGATCTCAACCTCAAGGAGTTTGACTACACTCAGCAAAGATATGATCCATTTGGTAAACTCAAGGCTATGATGTCAATATCATATGATGGTCATCTACCTGCATTAGAGGAGTTTTGGGCAAGCATGCAAGACAACTTTGAAGCTAAGAAAAGGGGATTCTTCAAGTTGACAGTTCCCCAAATTAGGGAATTCAAGGTGGAAACAAATATCACTAATGAGCTCAGGGACGATGGGGCGATACTCGACCCAACCTATGATGAAACCATGGTGGACAAAAGACCTCTCTCTCCCATTAGGTGGTCAGAGTAGAAAAAGGTAGATATTGATATTGTTACCGAGAAGGTGATCGAGAGAACAAGGCAATGGTTGAGTCTCAGGATTCGCCCCAGCATGTCCAAAGACAACAAGGGAAATGCTACAAGGAATCCTCAGTCAAAGACCACCAAAGAGTATGTGAGAAGAACGAAATTTGAATCAAGAAAGAATACTCCTATGGATCCAAAGGTTACCGCACCCACCATTGGCAAAGAAGAATTGATGAAACAATTGGATGCCAAGATGAAGGAATAGCAACTCCTCAAAACAACTATTGAACATGGTATAACAAATGGGTTACTAGCAGTACCACTGGCTTCAATTGCACCTATTGTTTCGATAATCGGTATTGCTCTGGGAGAAGGTGCATCACAAGTACAAGATACCGATCAACAGGTTCCCCTCGCTCAAACACCGACATCAACTTCCATCCCATCTCATGAGAAAGTAACGATCCATAATGTTGAATCAAATTCAAATCAAGATGATGAGCCAATCTCTATGATGGCTAGAAAAAGAAGGGATAATCTTATGCAAAGGCAGGCACCTTCAGCCTCTCAACATGAACAGGTTACTCAAGCATTGGTTGAAGAAACTAAGGACCAAACAACGGAGCTGGCCCAAACTCAAACACATGGGGAGAATGAAGAAACTATGGATGTTGATGAACAAGACGAGCGAATGGTGCTCACTCGACAAGACCAGGAATTGCTCCTCAAGCAATTAGAAGGAGACCAACAAAAACAACAAAATAAGGCTAATAAAAAGGCTTTTAAACAAGAAGTGGGTGAGAAGTTGGAAGAGTTTGCTAAGCAGCAGCAACATGGTTATGAACAGGTGCTTCAAGCAAACCTTGCTCAACAAATTTCACAATCTCCACCAAAACGTGAAGAACCTGCACAGCAACAACTACACAAGTAGCCTCAAGATATAAATGAGGAGCAGCAAGAGAAGGAGGAACAAGAGAAACCAGCAGAGGCCCACATTTTAACCGCCCAAGTCACCACCCAAGGTGAACAACAAGACTCAAGCATGCCACAATGGCTAAATTTCAACTTCCAAAAGAAGAAGAAGATTATTCTCCCGGGCATTACCTTGCAAGATGCAATCGCTGAATCCCCGAGGAGAACCAAAAAGGCCAAAACTCTCAACCATCTTTCAAGAAATGATTCAGGAGATGTAATTGCCAGTGTAGTTGCCTTGGTACAAGATACAGAAGGTGAAGGTGAACAAAAAAACATCCCCAAGGTACCAAATCTCCCAAGTAAACCTCAGCAAGCAAACCAAATGGGAGAGATGGCCTCCCTCAACGTCGTCACATCAACAATAAAGACAAGAATAGAGAAGGAGCATGGATCCAAAAGGGAGGTCAAGGCACAACTACAACAATATAAACAGTTGCTCATTGAAATGTCAAAGCCATTGGACTCAAGGGCAGGTGATACTTTACCTTCAACTTCAGCACTCCCACAAGAAGAGATTAAAGCATTGTACAAGATGAGAAAATTGGCAACCACATTTAAAACCTGGACTGAGGATCAATTGAGCAAAGTGAGGGCATTCTTGTAGGATACTATGGAGATATATGAAGACGCCCACCTCCTTGAAAAAGACCTCATCTACCACTCCGCACGATGGGAAACTCAATCAAACGGGTTCTCAAAAGAAGCTAAAGTGCTCAAAAAAATCAAAGGATTAGGTGAAGATGTGATAAGGAAGGAGGACTTGCTAAGCGGAGAAGATCTCAGCACTTTGTAGTCATATGTTGATATTTTGGAGTTGAAGGTGGAGATGTTGGATCAATGCAAAGCCAAGGTACTCAAGGGACATCTACCCTTCTTTGGTCTATTGGAGCTATATGAACAATATCTAACAATGTTGTTGGGCAAGCATGGCATAAATCTAACACATTATGGTACACTTCACCAAGAGACAGTCCTCAGGCGATGGGATGCATACATAGCTGAGTACTTCTCGCTGACCGTCGAGTTTGATGTCTTAACTATGGAAAGGTATATGTATTTGGTTCTCTAGTGTCACCAAGCCACACAAACAATGGATAAAATAGTTGATAAGATGGAGGAGATCAGGGAAATCCTAAGGGTTTCAAAGTTTCGAGTTGGATGTGTTAACTCCCAAACAAAAGGTTAACTCCTTGTGCGCCCTTTGATAGCTACAGTTTTGAACTATACCTTGATCACACTTGTCAGGCACGAGCACCACTCCCAACTAGACACACCCACGTGGAGGTTGCAGACACAGCCATGCCTAAAAAAGACTCTTGGTTCACATGCAACAAGTGATAGCTAAGTGGAGTTCAAAAGAAGAGACTTGCATGTCGATTGCGACTCCCACCATTTTGTAACTATGTTGTAGGCATGTTTTGTTCCTAGGAAATAGGGGGCATGGTACTATAAATGTAACGAATCAAGCCATTTCAAGGGTACGAAAATTGGAGATTGGAAGTCCTAGTTAGGATTGTTACTTGCAACATCTTCATTTCAGTATTTTTAATTCCAAACTTTGTTAAACTTCTTGAGCATCAGTGCTCACGAATACCATTATCCTTTCATAAGTAATCAATGCAAGTTGCTTTGTGGATCACCTGTTCCATGATCTATGTTGAATGAAGTTGGTATTTTTGTGATCTGATATCTTCTCTCATCTTAGATAGTATGAATGTTTTGAATTTCGTGGTTTTTATTATTACGGTATGTGGATGGAAATTGCACCTGCTGCTATCTATTTTGTTATCGATGATATCTGATTGTTTGAAAGTACTTATCTTTGATTAACGAACTTGCATGGTTATTTTTGTCTCTCCTTTATTCCTTTACATCTTTTGCATTTTATTTCCGAGCAATTCGTGTAAGTGTCTTTTGTGACCAGCAATACCACCTTGATTGAACAAGTCATTTGAGCCTTGAGTTACCCAAGCATCGTTGTGACCTAACAAACAAGACCCTGGAGAGCAGGGATTTCATAATCCTAGCTCTTTTCAAGAGAGGCTCCGCTTTGCGAACCCGGCATGTTAGGTGAGTATAAAAAGCCCATCAACAACATCCATAACTTAGCTATAGAGAAACAAGAGCCCACATTTTTGGCAAAGAATGACAAAAATATCAAATATAATACTAAAATCTCCAACAATTTATATGACTTGTCAATCTGAAGCCCGTGTAGATAACGAACTCTCCACTTACCTTCCACAATTTTATACAACATAAAACAATTACATGACAAATTTCACTCTTAATCTTGAATCTCATCAAAATCATAGAAAACGATATTTGCAAACAATTGATGTCATGTTAATCTGTCTTGGCACAAAGAAAGATGAAGTGGACAACTAAGCAAAATAAACTAACAAACAGCCGACTCAAACAAACAGACAAGTAGCTCAAGCACATAAGCAACTCAAGCAAACAAGCAACGAGCTCAACCAAGAAGACACGTAACTCAAATAGCTCAAGCAAGTAGCAAGGTAGCTCAATATTTCATTCCAATTCTTTATTTAGAACCATTGACAAATATCCTTTGACATCAATGCCAAATGTTCAACAGTTGTTACACCTAAAGAATGGTTCAAAATCGTGAACAAAATTGATGATTAAAAAAACTATGCTTTGAAGGGTAAATATAGAGATAAGATGGACCACAAACAAAGAACAATCTATGAAACAACAAAACAGATCTAAGAAAAAAGAAGAGCAATAGATAAAAGTGAATGAATTCAACTCAAAGAAATTTTGAAGTATAAAAAAGCAAAGAAGAATCAATTAAAGGAGGTGGTTAAGCTATGGTGGACAACATCCCACAAGAAGTGTGGAAGTGGAAATTAAGGCCAACACTAAACAAAGAAGGATAGAATATGGCCCAACCCAATACTGGAAGAGGAAAAGAAAGATAAAATTTCTTCAAAAGCATTCCCCTTAAGTAATGAGGCATATTATGGTTTGTGCACAATCTAAAAGAATGGTTCTACAATTAAGCTTGTATCACAATTCATGGCCTAGCGTGTCTAATGTGGAGGCATCTCAAGGAATGAAAAATCATTACATAGGGTGTTTGATGCAAGAATATCTCAAGGGATTGAGCAATTTTGCATCAACAAAAAGTTTTTTGCTCTTGTATTACAAGTTTTTAAAGCTATGACTTGACTTGAGAATGTGGCTCCACTTGTGCATGCTAAGACAATTTGAATAAACATTAACAATATTTTTTCTAGATAGAATTGTGTTACATTATCAATAAAATCAACATTTGAAATCATATTGCATGATCCAACATTTTTCTAATTCTAATGTGGGTCATGTAGCATGATCCAAAACATCAATTTTATTAATAACGTAACACAATTTGATCCAAAAAAATACAATAAAAAACTATAAGGATTAATAAAAAATGAAAGAATCCTTTTATGTAGAAGACCTTAGAAAATAGAGGGATGGGATTAAGAGGTGAAAAGATAAATGGTCGTCTGGAATTAAAGGGTGGGTATAGAAAATGATAAAATAATAAGAGTAGTTAGGAAAAATAATAAAATAATGAAGAAGATAGGTAGAAGAAAATTAAGAGATATAATGGCATGTGTCATGGAGTGAAAAAGCTAATGAATTAATTAAATAAATAAATAAGTCATTTCATTAATAAAAGAAGTGGGACCAATTAAATAAATAAAATAATTTATGGAAAAAAATAATTTAAATAAAGAGGGAAAAGCTAGATAAAAGATAAATGAATTAAATAAATAAATAAAAATTTATTTAATTAATAGAAGGCTTAGAATAAAATATTTATTTAATTAAGTTGGACAATTTTAGGTGTCTACAAATAAAGTAACACAATTTGATCCAAAAAATAAAATAAAAACTATTATGGACTATGGAAACACCATATATATGATTAACAATAGTGTTAAGTTAGTTGGGTGTGACATGTTTGCTGCACTAAGAAAATATGGACACAAACAATCTTGAACCCTTGCAATACCACTTGAGACTGCTTGTCACCAAAAAGTCGTGCATCATTAGAAGTTATATAAATTGTGCTCTACTTTAAGGAATGGTGTGAAACCTAGATGTGTTCGTGTGTTCATCATGCTTCAATCTTTCACTCATTAGTGTGTTTTAATATTGGGGCTGAACAAACCCATGCCATCATTGGTATTGTAGGGCATCCTATTGTGACCAAGCCAAGGTAGGCAAAGCTTAGTGCCTTCTATGCTTTATAACTACCTCTTAAATTGTAAATGTTGGGGATCCTTATGGAAAGCTCCAGTGTAAGAACCCTTACTAACTTTGCCCTTAAATCATTGATTTCTACCCTTGGGAATTTTGTCAAACACTTGTCTTGCAAAGTCTGTACTTGCTGTTATGAGTTTTCTGTTTGTATTGTTTGGGTCTTATACACTGCAATTAATGTTTTGAATGCCTCTAACCATGAAAGATTGACTAACAATGTCATAGAAATGATATGCCAATTGATTTTGATGCATATAAGTAACTAAAAATAACAACTACAGCTGCTTGACAAATCATCAAACACTTGGCATGCAAACTAGAAATTATGTGGCAGCAGCATAATGAAGTTTTTATTAGTTATTCTCACACCAAATAGTTACAAAGGTATAACATGTAATTTCCAAAACTTATGACAGCAAAATTAGAGAACCTGATATGTAAAATGCTTGCTGCAAATGATGGTCTCCACTCTTCAATGGACTGCCAATTAAACACGTTCCTGCTGTAGCTACGAATAATTTGCCAATTAAATGCCTGATTTCTTAGTACTGTAGCACGTCACTATTCACGCCACTGTAGCGTTTCACTATTCACGGATTACTGTAGCGCGAGTACTGTAGCGTCTACTGTAGTGCGGTTACTGTAGCGTCTACTGTAGCGCGGGTACTGTAGTAGCAATTGTATCTTGAAATGATGGTCTCCACTCTTCAATGGACTGCCAATTAAACACGTTCCTGCTGTAGCTACGAATAATTTGCCAATTAAATGCCTGATTTCTTAGTACTGTAGCACGTCACTATTCACACCACTGTAGTGTTTCACTATTCACGGATTACTGTAGCGCGAGTACTGTAGCGTCTACTGTAGCGCGGTTACTGTAGCGTCTACTGTAGCAGCAATTGTATCTTGAAATGATTGCTTCAATTCTAATTTTTAATGGCTGCCAAATGAAACTGTAGGTCTGCAATTGATATATATTCGAAAATCTGCATACCCTAGATGTCTTCCCTTCTTTTTAAAGCCCAAATAGAACTCCAGAATGAAGCTCTCCTGAAATGCCAAATTTAGTGGATATTTCACCACCTCAAATGGTTGCAACACTGAAGAATTGTCACTCTCCAATGGCTGACTGAATCAGAAACCCTTGGCTTCTTCTCCCAAGTTCATAACAAACAAATATCAATTCTCTGGATGGATGATATAAAATGAGCTCTTAAGTCCCTTTTTATTCTTTCTTATGAGAGCTCGAACACTTTCTTGGCCAATGTGGGATTAAAGACATATTCACACATTATAATATTAAAGTGACTTTATTATTATAAAGTTACTTTATAACTTTATAATAACATTAAAATATTTAAATAAATCACTTAAGTCACTTTTAATTAAATTAATTAAATATAAGGTCACCTTTTTTATTTTATTTTATTTAATGACTTAATAAGAAATTAATTTAATCAATTTCTCCTTATTTCTCCACTTAGCCTTCGGAGAATGTAAAGGCTAAGAACTCCACTGAGATGCTAAAAAGGTGGGGACATTACAGTCCGCCCTTCCTGAAATTGCTTGTCCTCAAGCAACTTCAACTCCGGATGCTACAAAATCTCCTCATTCTCCCAAGTAGCATCCTCTACTGGCAAATCCTTCCACTTCACCAAATATTCCCGGATGGTACGTCTCCTCAAGTTCCTTTCTCTGAAATCAATGACAGCCTTTGGTATCAAAACAAGTTTTCCCTCATCATCCAGGGGTGGTAGTACTGTAGAAGGCACAATATGATGTCCTAGCGCCTTCTTGAGGCGTAACACATGAAAAACGTTGTGTACCTTGCTCTCTGCCAGTAAATCTAACTCATAAGCCACCTCTCCCACTTTCCTGATAATCCTAAATGGACCATAGTATCGTGGCTTAAGTTTCTCGGCACCACTCTTCTTGAGAGTGGATTGACGGTAAGGCTGCAACATAAGATACACCATATCTCCAACCTCAAAAGTCCGCTCAGTCCTCTTCTGATCTGCATACTGCTTCTGCTGATTCTGTGCCTTAGTTATATTATCCTTGAGAGTCTTAACAATGTCTTGACTCTCCTGTAACAAATCACTTGCACTGGGCACTCTACTGTCACTCAAAAGCAGATCCATAAAATTGGGTGCCTCATACCCATACAGGGCCATAAAGGGTGACATCTGAATAGACATGTGATAAGTGGTATTGTAGCAATACTCACAGAGATAAATCCACTTTACCCATGCCTTTTGTTGCCCTGCTATATAATTTCTGAGATATCCCTCCACCCATTTGTTCACTATCTCCGTCTGACCATGTGTCTGAGGGTGGTAGCTAGTACTCGGAGTGAGCTCTATCGCACACAACCTGAATAGCTCCTGCCAAAAGTGACTCATAAACCTGTTGTCCCTGTCACTCACAATGCTCCGAGGTAAGCCATGTAATCTGAATATCTCCTTGAAGAACAACTCTGCCACCTGCGTAGCAGTGTATGTAGCAGTGATTGGAAAAAAGTGTGCAAACTTCATAAGGTGATCCACAACCACATATATGCAGTCCCTGCCTTGGGCTCTAGGCAGTCCTGTGATGAAGTCCATAGACAAACACTCCCACTTCCTATCAGGAATCAGAAGTGGCTGAAGTAAACCGGCTGGATAAGAGTGTTCTTGCTTATTCTGTTGGCAGGTGGGACACTCCCTAACATACTGAAGTACCTCTGCTTTGAGCCCTTTCCATGTGAAGCGCTCTCTAATCTGTCGGTATGTCTTGTAGAAACCAGGATGTCCTGCCATAGGTGAATCATGAAAAGATTTCAGAACCATCCTCCTCACTGCTGATCCTGGAACCAAAAATATTCGCCCTTTGTAAATGATGAGCTCATTCACAAGGGTGTATCTGCTGTCCTGAATAGTCCCATCTATGAATCCAGCTGCCCAAGTATCCTTTGCATACTCTGCAAGGATCAAGTGTCTCCAATCCTCCGATATGTCTGTCAATAAGCTCAAATGGGGCCGACGTGATAAGGCATCAGCAACTACATTCTGTGTCCCCTTAAAATATGTAATGTCAAAGTCATAGGACTGTAACTTGCTCACCCACTTCTGCTGCCTATCATTGAGATCTCGCTGCCCCAAAAAGTATTTTAGGCTATTATGGTCGGTTTTGATAGAAAATTTGCTACCTACCAAATATTGTCTGAATTTAGCCAAAGCATGCATAATAGCTAACATCTCCTTATCATAAATGTTGAAGCTCCGCTCTGGCCCTCTCAATTTCCTGCTCTCATAAGCAATAGGGTGCTTCTCCTGCATAAGCACCGCTCCAATGCCCTCCCCGGAAGCATCACAGTGTAGCTCAAAAGGTTTGCTAAAATCTGGTAATGCTAACACTGGACAAGAAGTCATCAACTCCTTAAATTTCTCAAAACACTCCTGTGCCTCAGGAGTCCACAAGAAAGCTCCCTTTCTCATCAAATTTGTCAAGGGTGCTACATGCCTAGAATATCCATCCACAAACCTCCTGTAGAAACCACATAATCCCAGAAAGCCCCTCAACTATGTAAGGTTCACCGGTGAAGGCCACTCCACAATGGCACGAATCTTTTCAGGATCCATGTGTACGCCCTCTGCACTGATGATGTGACCCAAGTACAACAACTCTGTCATGCCCAAATCACACTTCGACTCCTTTGCATACAAGGACTCTCTGCCCAATATATCCAACACCGTGTCAAGGTGAACCAAGTGCTCCTCCCAAGATCTACTGTACACCAAGATATCATCGAAGAAGACAAGAACAAATTTCCTCAACTGAGGATGGAAAACCCGATTCATTGTTGCCTGAAAAGTAACAGGTGCGTTAGTTAGCCCAAATGGCATAACTACAAACTCAAAATGGCCACAATGACATCTAAAGGTTGTCTTCTCAATGTCCTGCTCTCTAACTCTAATCTGGTGATAACCTGATCTCAAATCTATCTTCGAGAAGAAGCAAGCTCCATGAAGCTCATCTATCAACTCATCGATCCTAGGAATGGGGTACCTGTTTTTAATTGTCTTCCTATTAAGCACCCTGTAATCAATGCACATCCTCAATGTCCCATCCTTCTTCTTCACTAAGACCACTGAAGAAGCGAAAGGAGACTTACTTGGTCTAATGTGGCCCATAACAAGTAACTCCTTTACGGTTTTCTCAATTTCATCCTTCAACCTCTTCGGATGCTTGTAAGGTGTAATCATGATGGGTTTAACCCCCTCCTCTAACTCAATGATGTGCTCAATACCCCTGTCTGGTGGTCTACCTGGTGGAATGTCACTGAACACCTTAGAGTGTTTAACTCTAAGCTCCTGAATATCAGGAGGATATTCAATCTTCTGTTGTCCCTCCTGTGATGGCATCAACATGCACTCTACTGCCCACTCTACCTAATCATGTTGAATCAATCTAGCCATCCTCCGGAAAGAAACCATCCTAAGATCACTGTCCCTGATTGCCTTAAGAATATGTGTCTTCCCATTCACTTTAAACCTCATCTCCATCTCCTTGAGGTTAAGAGTGAACTCCCCAATATCATGCAACCAACTCATCCCAAGGACTATATCTGTATCTCCCATAGACACAACATAAAAATCTGCCTTAAAGTCATAATTATTAACTTTCAATGGGAGTCCAGTGATCTTACGATCACATTTGAGGACATAGCCATCAGCTACCCTCACTCTAATTCCCCCAAACTCCTTTGTTTGTATGCCACGCTTCTCCACCATCCTAGCATCAATGAAATTATGAGTGGCACCTGTATCAACCAAAGTTATAACTCGCTGTCCAGCAAGCACTCCTCTCATCCGGAATGACCCTTCCTGCCTAATACTTGTGAGACGAGCTTCCCTAAGTTGCCCATCTCCTTCCCCATCCTTGGACTCCATTTTAGACAAGTTTTCAACCTTGTCTTCCTCTTTTTCACCATCTATTTCCTCTATATCAGACTGCTGATCTGAATTATCTGATTCTGATTCCTCATAGTATGCCCACATAACTCTGTTAGCTTTGCCCTTTGGTCTAAGAGGACAATCGTGGTTTGCATCATAGGGTCCCTTACAGTAGAAACATAATTTTTTCTTCCTCAAATCATTTAATGTTTCCCTATCAAAAGGTGCTGGAGTTTTATCTTTAGAATCATTTTTAAAATCAATCCTCTCTGGTTTTTTATAAAATGGTTTGTTATCCTTACTAGAAGATGCTCCTTTGGACTGAAATTTGTTTGTTGGGACTGCATGTTCCATACTTCTTGCCTTTTTCATAGCTTCCTGTAAAGAAATAGGATCAAATGCCTTTATCCAACCTCTCAGTGGTTCGGATAGGCCCTCAATGAAAAGAACTATCAATCTACGCTCTGAAATGTTTGGCACCATGACTGCCAACCGCTGAAATTCACCAATGAAATACTCCAAGTTGCCTGTTTGTTTCAGTTGTGCTAAGTCCCGGAAGTAAACCTCTGGATCTTTCTTGTCAAATCTTTCAACCAACCTATCCACAAAGTCTTGATACTCCGTCACCTGATTATGCTAAAGTGTTACCATACCATGGTACCACCAATCATGTGCTACTCCCTCCAAATGCAAAGTGGCGTATTTGATAGCCTCAATCTCTGTCATTGGCCTCAGTGCCAAAAATGTGTCAAGCTTATGAATCCAAGCTTGAGCTGTCATCTTACCACTCCCATCAAATGTAGGCATAGTAAGCTTGCCTGTAACCCTATTCAGCTCACTATTTTGACCTCTAGGTCTCCTATCCTGTCTAAGTGACCTGTAATGCTCTCTCCTCTGATTAACAAATCTCTCGAATGTCATCCTCTCTTGCACCTGTGGAGTTAATAGATCCCATTCGTCATTTGCAGCCATGAGGATATCTGCGAACATCTCCTCTCCTGGTTCTCCTGTAGGTGCTACCTCAGGCTCATCTCTAATGAAGGTAGGACGTGTAGGCCTGTCTGTTGTCCTGGAATGAGTCCTATGAGCTCTAGGTGACCCCACTGCACTCCTGTTATCCCCTTGCTCCTAATTCTGTCTGTCTTGGGGGTTCATGCGCTCAATCATGGTGGTGAGTGCCTGCAAGGCCTAAGCCATCTGCTGCTGTCCTGTAGCCATTGCTTTGAAAAATTCCCTTGTTTCTTGCTCCTCATTTCTATCTCCTCTGGGTGGGCTACCCCCTTGCCTGTCACCCATGGTGCCTGGCTGCCTGTCAAATTCTTGTTGCCTGTCAAACAAAGCTCGCCTGCGAGTGTAATATCTGTGAGAGCCAACCTCAGGCAGCTGCATGTGATTGCTAAACCCTCAGGATGGCAGGATTTAGCTCTGATACCAATGTAAGAACCCTTACTAACTTTGCCTTAAATCATTGATTTCTACCCTTGGGAATTTTGTCAAACACTTGTCTTGCAAAGTCTGTACTTGCTGTTATGAGTTTTCTATTTGTATTGTTTGGGTCTTGTACACTGCAATTAATGTTTTGAATGCCTCTAACCATGAAAGATTGACTAACAATGTCATAGAAATGATATGCCAATTGATTTTGATGCATATAAGTAACTAAAAATAACAACTACAGTTGCTTGACAAATCATCAAACACTTGGCATGCAAACTAGAAATTATGTGGCAGCAACATAATGAAGTTTTTATTAGTTATTCTCACACCAAATAGTTACAAAGGTATAATATGTAATTTCCAAAACTTATGACAACAAAATTAGAGAACCTGATATGTAAAATGCTTGCTGCAAATGATGGTCTCCACTCTTCAATGGACTGCCAATTAAACACGTTCCTGCCGTAGCTACGAATAATTTGCCAATTAAATGCCTGATTTCTTAGTATTGTAGCACGTCACTATTCACGCCACTGTAGCGTTTCACTATTCACGGATTACTGTAGCGCGAGTACTGTAGCGCGGTTACTGTAGCGTCTACTGTAGTGCGGGTGCTGTAGCAACAATTGTATCTTGAAATGATGGTCTCCACTCTTCAATGGACTGCCAATTAAACACGTTCCTGCTGTAGCTACGAATAATTTGCCAATTAAATGCCTGATTTCTTAGTACTATAGCACGTCACTATTCACGCCACTGTAGTGTTTCACTATTCACGGATTACTGTAGCGCGAGTACTGTAGCGCGGTTACTGTAGCGTCTACTGTAGCACGGGTACTGTAGCAGCAATTGTATCTTGAAATGATTGCTTCAATTCTAATTTTTAATGGCTGCCAAATGAAACTGTAGGTCTGCAATTGATATATATTCAAAAATCTGCATACCCTAGATGTCTTCCCTTCTTTTTAAAACCCAAATAGAACTCCAGAATGAAGCTCTCCTGAAATGCCAAATTCAATGGATATTTCACCACCTCAAATGGTTGCAACACTGAAGAATTGGCACTCTCCAATGGCTGACTGAATCAGAAACCCTTGGCTTCTTTTCCCAAGTTCATAACAAACAAATATCAATTCTCTGGATGGATGATATAAAATGAGCTCTTAAGTCCCTTTTTATTCTTTCTTATGAGAGCTCGAACACTTTCTTGGCCAATGTGAGATTAAAGACATATTCACACGTTATAATATTAAAATGACTTTATTATTATAAAGTTACTTTATAACTTTATAATAACATTAAAATATTTAAATAAATCACTTAAGTCACTTTTAATTAAATTAATTAAATATAAAGTCACCTTTTTTATTTTATTTTATTTAATGACTTAATAAAAAATTAATTTAATCAATTTCTCCTTATTTCTCCACTTAGCCTTTGGAGAATGTAAAGGCTAAGAACTCCACTGAGATGCTAAAAAGGTGGGGACATTACATCCAGATTCAATTAGGACAAGCTATAAATGAAATGAGTTTGATATTTTCTTCAAGGATATAAACAATTTATGTAGTTATAAGCACAAAAGGTTGACAAATGGTATAGCATTGAGCCATTTGTAAACATCATAAACGTATAATCAAGATAACTATGATGAAGAAATTACCAATGCCAATTCCATTGGGCTAATTCACAGCAGCAAATACAAGCAATACTACTATCCTCAAGTAGTTGGAGTCACCAACGTTAATCCAAAACTCATGATAACTACCCAAGATTGAATGCCCCTTGTGGATGATATGCTTGAGCACATATGTAGATGCTATCAAAAACCAAGAGCTTAAAGCCAGTGAGGAAATTTTCTCAATCATAAGATAAGCTTGTCCCCAAAAAATGTCAGCCTTCTGAACTTAAGTCAAGGACTCAATATATCCACCACTTACACTTATAGTGGCTTTATAATGTCTATTTGACTTTTACCATGAAATGCGAAGATCAAAAAACATGTGCCTTAAAAAATATTAAAACTGCTTTTAAAAAGATGGGGCATGCATTTTAATTAAAAGAGATAAAACAATCAAAATTTGTATTAAAATTCAAGCCTTTAATCTTTGATATCTTGCTGAAATGCCAGCAAATTAATTCTGGCTTGTCCTTTGAAAAAAATGTTCGATTTGTAAAGCTCCTTGATCATTGACAGTGGTTTTTCCTTTTTGAGCTTTGCAACGTTTTGGCTGTCTGGACCAGAGTGAGCCTAAGCCTGTATCCTGGAATAAACAACATACTAGGTTGAATTTTGAATGAATTTCATACCATATTTCAGAATATTGAGGTGAAACTATTACAGGGGGATTTGCATTTTGGGGCACTTACCAAAGGTTGTCTTGGATTCTTAAGCACTTTTATCTGTCCACCTCGCCCATTGGCTCCTACAGCAATAAATTTTCCACTGGAAAGAGTCTCTTGATTTTGTCCTGGTGAAGATAATGAACTTTTAGCTTGTCTGCACCATTTCCCAGCAATTTCATTTGGTGATTTAGACACAATAGAGCCTCCTGTCATAGGCTCTTCACCTGCAAATACAGTCAATGATTTTGAAAATCTGCTCTTTACAAGAATGGAACCCACCTATATGAAACCTTCCAAAATAATAGCATGAATAAAATCTTATCTCCTAATGAAAGAAATGGATATTGAAAAGATTCATTCGAAATTTCACTATTATTCCTTATTCTAATGCAATGGTATAATTTATATTCTCCTAATTTAAGGATTGTCAAAATCTCCAGTGCAGATGAAAACACCCACTTATCAGTGAAGACCCAAGATGAGCTCGCCCCGCTTCCCTTTTAATAGGTAAGAAGGAATTATCATCGACAATACCCATTGGCTCCCCTTGCATTTCTTCATGTAAACTCAAAGTTACTGGCCTGTCTGTTGTCCAGTTAATTCCGTTGTCATTTACTCTCTCCAAATCATGTGGAACTCCTGTTGCAAATTTTAACGAAGACATTGGAAATTTCAGTATTTCTCTGTCATAAAGTCCTACAGCCAGATAGAGCAGTTTCTTTAATGGGTAGCCAAAGAATCAAAATTAAATTTCTTCACCTGGTATAGTACATTTTGAAGTGAGTGGGTATGAATGAGTATGTTGGACCCCTTGTTGCCCTTCATTTTCACCATTGAAAAGCTGATCTGCGTCATGAGATATGTGATCATTGGCATTTTCATCACACCTTATAATGCTTACATTGCTCACACCAAAATCTTGCAGCCTTTCAGTACCCTGCATAATGGATGAATCTCCATTCTTCTGAGCTGATTGGCATGTCTCTGATAATTGACCCTGAAACTTTTGGGAGACTGCATTGAAGTTGTTTAATGGAGTTGTTGATTTGATGTCTTGAGAAGTGTTCAAAGCGTTATATTTTTTAATAACTGAATAATCTACTTTCACTTGAGTTGCATTGGAATTTGTGAGAGACCTTATGGCTACATTCTCTTTTTCTTCAAGGGTCCTTTCAAGTTCCTGTACCCTTGCCTGCTTACAATCACAAAATGTAGTAGTTATTTTAAACTGATGTCTTTCTATTATAAAAGTATCATACTGCCTCTAATATCCATTTTCAATTTTTTATGATACTGAAGTCAACTCCTCACCTTTAGCCTCTTTATCCTCTCAACTGCCTTTTCCAGCTTCCGAAGAGAATGATTTTCACCCATTCCAAGATGATTGCATTTTTCTAGCAGCTCCTTGTAACTCCTGGAAGTATTAAAGGCAGCCGATTCATTACAAATGTCAACAAATCAAAGTAACAAATCTCAGTTGAATACATGGAAAGGGCCATTATGAGAACTTTAGATCAAAATCGAAACACAAATACAATAATTTGCTTCAGAAAAAGTATGAACAGTCTAGCATGAAGTTGCATTAAACGAACAAATGCTGGACAATAAAAGCATGCATTACTTGGCAAGTTTCTGATAAAGCAGTCAATATTAAAATTTTGAGTAGAACAATGTAACAAGATTGTACTCTTGCAGACCAGTCTGTAAGTTGTTGCGTTCTGCCATGCAAGTTTAGTTCAAAGCCAGCATTGGGCAAATTCAAGTACACTTGCAATTTGAAAGCAATAAACTTATTCTGGTCGAGCAATAGCTAAGGAAAATTCATCTGTTTGCTTCTGAAAACCATCTACAAGAAAAGTTGGATTTGAATTCCAACTTCAAGTCAAACTTGTTTTACTCAATAGATTTTTAACTTTTTCTTTATAGCACCAAGATGCACCCACAGCAAAAATATGTTCAGCTTTGAAGTTATAGACAACAAAATTGACCTGCACAACTAATGTTAATGGCCACAAACAAATTGTAGGTTTAAAATATTACTAAGAATACATTTCTTAACTAAGACACAATAGAAGCCCTTTCTCTCCACATTTATGGGAAGCTAAAGAGGCAAGACACCAAGTCTGCCATGTCCCATATGCATTAATGCTCTTCACAGACCTTAAAAGTCATAGAAATGAAGTCTTTACTACATTTATAAAACTCTTCAACGCCCAAGTTGATAACAGTGTAACACGGCTCATTGAAACTCCACAAGTTTCACAGAGTTGGATCATCTTGGATGAGAAATTAGCTGAGTAAACCAACTTTGACTAAATCTTGGGATCAATAATCATGGCATGAAAGTCTTGGCCAACTGAATCAGTCTCAAGAACCCTGTTGATTGGTAAGTCAAAAACACCTGGCCAGTATTTTAAAAAAAAAGCCAAATATCTCAACTTAGGATAACAAAGAAAGTGTGTACAGAACAACTCAATTCTTTGCACAAACAATGAAACTTTTCTTGGAAGATAGAACATTCTATCACCAAATGAAATTTAGTGCTTTGTCTTATCTAGAGAGCATCTTGGGTCATCTCAGTGGCAGTTTTAGACAAGAGTTGTGACCCCAACAAATATGAGTACCAGAATAAATAATTCCAACAAACATTTTTAGATTTCTAATAAATTTGTCCTTATTCATCTGCCCATTACAACTTCCCAAAGGACACAAGTAACTACCAAGTGTGGCGACTCTTTTATTGGTCTAGAGACATCTAAGGTCATCTGAGTGGCAGTTTTCATGTGAGGGAAAGTGGTTCACCAGGAATCAAATTCAAAATAAGTTTTTTTATCTAAAGAAAAATCTAGAAGCAATGGGCACATTGCCTCTTGATGAATGATCTAGTAAAGATCTTGGGTCATCTCAATGGCATTATCAAACAGGAGTTATAAACCCGAACAATGGGAGTACCAAAATAAATAATTTGAAGAACAAGTTGGTCCTTATCTAGGTGTCCATTTCAGCTGCCAGGAACGCAGGTCACTACCAAGCATACTAACTCTTCAGTTTTCACCATGAATCCTAATTATTATTCTTTATACTTATATTTTTTCGAAAGCTATATAATAACTTGATTCAAAAATTTGAAGAAAATAACCATACTATAAGACAAGCATCTCTCCTATAAGGTTTGCCCATTTATATGCTCTCAGTTGAAATAAAGATCATTTTGTTCAGTTATTCAATTAGTGTCATTTTTTTGTCGTTTGATTTGGTTCAATTGCTGTTACAACATATTAAATTTCTTGACTAGTGTATTGTCCCCTAAATTACCAACTTAATTCAGAATATTGTCTCAACTCAATTGTTGAGAACAAACCCTCAACTGGCCAAGGTAATCCTCAGCATAGTGACCAATGATCCCAGAAGTAGACTGAATAATGGTACCATCCAGAGCCTGTAATAAATGCTCAATATAGAAATTGATTTTGTTAATGCATGATAGCTTCGGTAAGATAAATGATCGAATGAGAGATAAATGAAGTCTATCATTCAATCATTTATCCTATCGATAATTATGATGAATAACTTCAAGCTATTAATCCTTCATCTGATAAACCATTCTTCATTTGTATATGATCAATCTAATTAGTTCGATCAAATGCTTAACTGTCGATTATCATTCTATAGCATAGAATCCCGATTTAATATCAGTTACATTATTTGTGTTCACCGATTATTAAATCGGGTTAACCAATGCAATCCGATTTATATCGGTTAACTTATTTAATAATAAACAAATGATTATCGGGTCAACCAAACACCGATTAGTATCGATGTTAATATAAGTTTGCACCGATTGATATCGGGTGATACACCGATTAATATCGGGTGGCAAAATAAACATACACCGATTGTTATCGGGTGTTAAGACAAGCATACACCGATAAGCATACACCGATTGTTATCAAGTGTTAATGTAAGCATACACCGATTGGTATCGGTTGTTAAATGAACACCGTGTATTATTATTGTGATTAGCAAAGGGGCACGATCAAGTAATGTCTTGATCGGCCATGTCTAAAAGACATGACCGGTCAAGGCATTGCTTGATCGCACCCAGCTTGCTATATATATCAAATGGCATTTGTGAGAAAGGACATCGAAATTAATAAATGCTCCTCTCACCTGCCATACAAAAGAAGATAGTCAGATTTATATTTTAAATCAGTAATACATAAAACAAGATATTATCAACTAGAATATAACTTGCATATTGAATGTAAATTGAACATCATTTACATGGTATCAGAGCTATAGTTAAATCGAACCTGAGGCTGTTCAATTTTGCAAATCAAGCATATATTCAACATCACAATTCTTTCAATGGCTAGCGCTATCAGATTTGAAGACAGACTCGGAGGAGGTGATGACTTCTCAACATGGAAGTTCAGAATTCAAATGATTCTAAGAGAAAATAAAGTCGAATCATTTGTAAAAACTAAAACTGCAGAACCTAAGACTGAACCTGACAAAACAACTTGGAGAGAGAGAAATGAAAAGGCTATTAAAATCATAGTTGATGGCGTAAGAAACAATATCATGCCCATCATAAGGAAACATGAAACAGCCTTCAACATGTTCAAAGCACTTGAAGATGCATTTGAGATATCTAATGTCAGTAGAACCTTGGCTTTAAAAAGAGAAATAAATCACATAGCCATGATCAAAGGAGAATCAATCAATGCCTACTTCATGCGAATATCTGCCCTAAGGGATGAACTGGCAACCCTTGGATATGAGATCCAAAGCAAAGAATTAACACTCATTGCTCTAGATGGGTTGCCTAGTATATGGGAAACATTCGTCCAAGGCATCAGTGCAAGGGATGAATTTCCAAAATTCGATAGGCTAAATGTTGACTGTCTCTAGGAGGAATCAAGGCAAAATAAGAAAGGGATCAAGCAAAAGAATATAGATGAAGATCTCCAAGTTCTAAATACGAACTCAAACAAGAAAAGTAAGCAGAAACAATTCAGGAAGAGAAAAAGTCGTCACGGCAAGAACACCTTCAAGAAGGACCTTTCTCAGATTCAATGTTACAGAGTGACAAATTTGGGCACTATGTTGCCAAATGTCCAGAAAGAGCTAAGCAAGCCACATTTGCCAAAACAAGAAAATCTAAAAGGGAAGAGGACCTCTAGAAGTATGTACTCTATTCAACACTCACAAACCAAGCATCTAATAAAGTTAACTCCTAGGTGATCGACAGTGGTTCATCCAAACACATTACAAGATTCAGAGAAGTACTAGACTCCATGAAAGAGGAAAATGATGAGGAAGTAACTATTGGAGATGACTCTACACATCCAGTCAAAGGAGTTGGAACCTGCACCATCAAACTAAAGTCAGGTGTATCATTACAACTTAAAGGAGTACTATATGTACCAGGCATCAAGAGAAATCTAGTCTCAGTATCAGCGTTGGAGGACAATGGATACAGAGTGACCCTCATGGACAACAGAGTATTGGCTTGGCCAAAGAACTCATCCATCAAGAAAGCTAAAACGATTGGTCAAAGACAAGGCTACTTGTATGAGCTATGCACAGAGCCCAACTTAGCCCTAATTCATGAAACTACAGATGCTAATGAAGTCTGGCATAGAAGACTAGGCCACCTAGATTTTAGAGCTTTATCATCAATGGGAGACCTTGTCACAGGTCTACCTAAGTTAAAGCAATATCATTCAGGGGCATGCAAAGGATGTGCTCTAGGTAAAAATACTAAGGGTGCTTTTCAGAATAGTACTAGGAAAACAAGTAAAATTTTAGAGTTAGTTCATTCTGATGTATGTGGACCTATGTTCGTACCTTCATTGGGGGGATTTTTGTATTATGTAATATTTGTTGATGACTACTCTAGGAAAACTTGGATCTACTTTTTGAAATGTAAAGAATCAAAAGAGATCCTTAATAGGTTTAAAGAATTCAAATCACTAACAGAGAACTGTTAATGCATGGTAGCTTATGCAAGATAAGATCTTCCTAACCTTCCTGTTCTGTTATTCATCTACATGCTTCATGTCTGATTTATATTACATATGATTATCGGATTGTACAAACATTGCTTATCATTGAGTTATTGGGTGAAATTAGCCAATACATACTTGCTATCGGATGCATAAACATTGGCACCGATTCACATCTGTTATCGGGCTTAATTATATCGAGCATATTTGTTATCCGGTTTAATGAATACACCGCTTCATTTGGCATTAAACATTGGTTAACAAATGCACCGGTTGGATTATATTCATCGTGCACTTTGAATCATCGATGTTTATCTGAAACGATTCATTAAATAGATCAGTCATTATATTATGATATTACAATATGCTATCGGGGGTTTTTGAACCGATAATCAGCATTGTGTTAATGGTATAAATGTAAAGGCACCGATCAATGGGTGCATTGATCGGTTCTTTGGATAGATCTTTCTTGCATTGATCTATAAGGTGATCATTTCCTGTGATTAATAAGTCATCAACATATAAAATCAATATTAGCATATCACCTTTATTTTTTTTGTAGTAGAGGTTAGGATCTGCATCATTCTTAGAGAAGCCTAGTCCCGAGAGATAGGTGTCAATTCTTTCATACCAGGCCTAGGAGCTTGTTTAAGCCCATAGAGAGCTTTCTTGAGTCTACACACATGAGACCCAACATCATAAATTTCAAACCCTTCAGGTTGCTCTAGGTTGACTTCTTTTGAGATCTCACCATTTAGAAATGCTGTCTTAACATCTATCTGGTGTACCTTCCACCCCTTTGCTGCTGCAATGGCTAATACAACTCTTATTGATGTATACCTGGCTACAGGTGCAAAAGTTTCTTCATAATCTATTCCTTCCCTTTGTGAGAACCCTCTAGCAACAAATCTAGCCTTGTGTTTTTCTATACTGCCGTCTGCAGCATATTTGATCTTAAAGAGCCATTTAGATGAAACAATAGATTTCTTAGTTGGCCTAGGAACAATCTCCCAAACATCATTTTTCATAATGGACTGATACTCTTCAGACATGGCATCCTTCCATACTTGATGTTCAAGTGCATCTGATACATTGTTTGGTTCGGCTTTAGAGAGATCATTCATAAGGGCAACATAGCTAGTGAATTTATTAGGCCTTTTGCTTTCCCTGAAGGTCCTTGAAGGAGCAACAAACTTCTGAGCTTCTGCTACAGTCTTGGTGGCCCATAGTGGTCTTTTCTTGAGGTTTTCTCTAGGTGGACTTTGAGTTTCACTTATAGTTTCCTCAGGATTCTCCCTCTGAAGCTCAGGAGTAGGATCTCTATCTATGCTAGGGGTGGGGATATAGAGTTCAGGGTCTAGAGAGCTTTGGGCTCTTTTGAAGGCTAAGTCTTCTTCAAAGATCACATCCCTACTTAGTTCAATATTCTTTTGACCAGGTATATAGATCCTGTAGGCCTTGGAGGTTTCACTATATCCTACAAGGATTCCCCTTTTTCCAGAAGGCTCTAATTTTAATCTTTTCTCCCTAGGTACATGAATATAGACAGGGCATCCAAATATCCTAAGATGGCTAATATCAGGTTTTGATATAGTAAAGATTTCCTCAGGGGTCTTATCTTCAAGATGAGAGTGAGGACATCTGTTTTGGACATATACAACAATGCTAGTTGCTTTTGCCCAAAGATTGACATTTAGATTCTGATCAAGAATCATAGCTTTGGCAGCTTCAACGATTATCCTATTTTTCCTCTCATCTATCCCATTTTGTTGAGGGTTATAGGGTATTGTTAACTCCCTCTTAATCCCTGAATTTTTACAAAACTCTTTAAATAATTCTGATGTGTATTCCCCCCATTATCAGTTCTTAGGGTTTCAATTTTGTTACCAGAGTAGTTTTTGTAAAGTTATTTCAATTTCAATTAAAGAACAAGTTATGAACTATGTATGCTATATATGGATATGAGGAATTATGTCAATGTCTAATAATTCTGATTTTTATCTGCAGGTCTGAAGGAGAGAGATCATTTAATATTTTCTATGTCTTCTCCAAATGCATTCAATTGGCATATATATCATTTAGGCAACCGGTCAATTGGTGTATTGACCGGTCATGCCTTTTATTCTTGATCAGAATCTAAATGTCAATCTTTGGGCAAAAGCAACTAGCATTGTTGTATATGTCCAAAACAGATGTCCTCACTCTCATCTTGAAGATAAGACCCCTGAGGAAATCTTTACTATATCAAAACCTGATATTAGCCATCTTAGGATATTTGGATGCCCTGTCTATATTCATGTACCTAGGGAGAAAAGATTAAAATTAGAGCCTTCTGGAAAAAGGGGAATCCTTGTAGGATATAGTGAAACCTCCAAGGCCTACAGGATCTATATACCTAGTCAAAAGAATATTGAACTAAGTAGGGATGTGATCTTTGAAGAAGACTTAGCCTTCAAAAGAGCCCAAAGCTCTCTAGACCCTGAACTCTATATCCCCACCCCTAGCATAGATAGAGATCCTACTCCTGAGCTTCAGAGGGAGAATCCTGAGGAAACTATAAGTGAAACTCAAAGTCCACCTAGAGAAAACCTCAAGAAAAGACCACTATGGGCCACCAAGACTGTAGCAGAAGCTCAGAAGTTTGTTGCTCCTTCAAGGACCTTCAGGGAAAGCAAAAGGCCTAATAAATTCACTAGCTATGTTGCCCTTATGAATGATCTCTCTAAAGCCGAACCAAACAATGTATCAGATGCACTTGAACATCAAGTATGGAAGGATGCCATGTCTGAAGAGTATCAGTCCATTATGAAAAATGATGTTTGGGAGATTGTTCCTAGGCCAACTAAGAAATCTATTGTTTCATCTAAATGGCTCTTTAAGATCAAATATGCTGCAGACAGCAGTATAGAAAAACACAAGGCTAGATTTGTTGCTAGAGGGTTCTCACAAAGGGAAGGAATAGATTATGAAGAAACTTTTGCACCTGTAGCCAGGTATACATCAATAAGAGTTGTATTAGCCATTGCAGCAACAAAGGGGTGGAAGCTACACCAGATAGATGTTAAGACAGCATTTCTAAATGGTGAGCTCTCAAAAGAAGTCTACCTAGAGCAACCTAAAGGGTTTGAAATTTATGATGTTGGGTCTCATGTGTGTAGACTCAAGAAAGCTCTCTATGGGCTTAAACAAGCTCCTAGGGCCTGGTATGAAAGAATTGACACCTATCTCTCAGGACTAGGCTTCTCTAAGAATGATGCAGATCCTAACCTCTACTACAAAAAAAATAAAGGTGATATGCTAATATTGATTTTATATGTTGATGACTTATTAATCACAGGAAATGATCACCTTATAGATCAATGCAAAAAAGATCTATCCAAAGAATTTGATATGAAGGACTTGGGACTCCTTCATTACTTCCTAGGATTGTAAGTACGGCAGAATTCTGACAACATTATACTCAACCAAGGAAAGTATACCTTGGATATTCTGAAGAGATTCGGAATGCTAAACTGTAGGCCTATGACCTCTCCTATGGAAACCAATTTACATAAACTTAAAGAAGCAGCAGCAGAGTCACAACCCACCGACCCTACTCAATACAGACAGATGATTGGATCCCTAATGTACCTGGTAAATACAAGGCCAGATATTTGTTATGCAGTTAATGCACTAAGTCAGTTTATGTGTGAACCTAAGGAGATACACCTGGTTGCAGTAAAACACATTATGAGATACCTACAAGGTACCCTAAACATTGGTCTCAAATATAAGAAAGTTGATATAGACCTACATGGATTTACAGATTCAGATTGGGCTAGAAGTGTGACTGACAGAAAAAGCACTTCAGGATGTTGCTTCAGTCTAGGTTCAGCTATGATATCTTGGATCAGCAGGAAGCAATCTTTTGTAGCTCAAAGCTCCACCGAGGCCGAATACATTGCAGCTTCTATGGCTGCCCGAGAAGCAATATGGCTTAGGAAGCTGCTTGTGGGGTTGTTTGGGGAGCCTATGAAACCCAATGTCATACATTGTGACAATCAGAGCTGCATAAAACTTTCAATAAATCCAGTGCTCCATGACAGATCCAAGCATATTGAGATTCCATACCACTATGTGTGAGATATGGTAGACAGGAATGTGATCCAATTAGAATATGTTTGTACAGGAGATCAAACTGCAGATATTCTGACCAAACCTCTTTCCAGAGTGAAGGTTGATCACTTCAGAAAAGGTTTAGGTATGATAGAAAGGTAATTTACTTTGTAAATCTGTATTTGCATATCAATAAGATGTTTAATGTGTAACTTCTTTGTCATGATAGGACATTTTGGATTTTATCCCCTGGGTTCATATCTAAGAGGTGACGATCTCTCAAGATAATGAACACTTGTATGTAGACATTATAAGGTGACGATCTTATAATGTCTAAACCAGTTATCATGTTGGATCTTTGGTGTGTCATGGATGTGCCATGATTGTGTTGTGGTAAAACACTTGTATAAGGTGTTAGTGCACATATCACAACTTGGATAAGATGAGAACTTAATCTCATATGATTATCTTTAAGTATTGCATGTTTAGGCAATACTGATATCACATGCTTAGTTGATATCTTGTCATCGCAAGATTGACGTGATGGACATTCTGTATCACGTGTTTAGGTGATACTTCATATCATGTGATTAGGTGATATGATTTTCTAGAGAGTTAGATTGTGTAAAGAATGCTAACTATCATTTGAATTATGATGCTTAATATATTATTTGCATTTATCTTACCTAGCTAAGAGGGAGTGTTAATGCATGATAGCTTCGGTAAGATAAATGATTGAATGAGAGATAAATGAAGTCTCTCATTCAATCATTTATCCTATCGATAATTATGATGAATAACTTCAAGCTATTAATCCTTCATCTGATAAACCATTCTTCATTTGTATATGATCAATCTAATTAGTTCGATCAAATGCTTAACTGTCGATTATCATTCTATAGCATAGAATCCCGATTTAATATCGGTTACATTATTTGTGTTCACCGATTATTAAATCGGGTTAACCAATGCAATCCGATTTATATCGGTTAACTTATTTAATAATAAACAAATGATTATCGGGTCAACCAAACACCGATTAGTATCGATGTTAATATAAGTTTGCACCGATTGATATCGGGTGATACACCGATTAATATCGGGTGGCAAAATAAACATACACTGATTGTTATTGGGTGTTAAGACAAGCATACACCGATAAGCATATGCCGATTGTTATCGGGTGTTAATGTAAGCATACACTGATTGGTATCGGTTGTTAAATGAACACCGTGTATTATTATTGTGATTAGCAAAGGGGCACGATCAAGTAATGTCTTGATCGGCCATGTCTAAAAGACATGACCGGTCAAGGCATTGCTTGATCGCACCCAGCTTGCTATATATATCAAATGGCATTTGTGAGAAAGGACATCGAAATTAATAAATGCTCCTCTCACCTACCATACAAAAGAAGATAGTCAGATTTATATTTTAAATCAGTAGTACATAGAACAAGATATTATCAACTAGAATATAACTTGCATATTGAATGTAAATTGAACATCATTTACAAATTTTAGTATTGAGAAGTTGTTGAGGAGATATCCCAGTGACCTGAATGTGCTGTCAGTAGATGCCTTCTCAAACAGCTCTATCACAAACATCCTTCAAGGGAAGAAGGTGAGTTCCTGAATAATATAACTCAAAATGGAGATATTAATAGACTACAGAAGCAAACTGGTTTGAAAGTACAAACACTGACAACTAGCAAGGCCTAAACAAGCAACCCTCTTTCTAGAAAAAAGTTCCATATATGGATCTCTTAGCATCTAAGGTTGGATAACCCAAGAATCTGAGCCCATGAATATCAAAAATCAGCCTAACGATATTCTTGATAACTCAGCTTGGACATTTTGCTAAAGAACCATAAGCTTTAAATAGATCATACGTTAAACAATGATAGTATAGAGCTTTAAGTGTGTCCTTTTAACAGATCCAAACCAAGGGCATAAAACTTAAGACATACAGAACTGTGTGGATAATATGTTGAAGCATGACAGCCTAGAGCCTAGAAAATATTTATCCAATCAGTAGATTCCAAGCCAGAGCCCCAAACCTATGACCCATATAGAACTGTGTGTTTACTGATTGCATTGAAGAAGCACCATCTTCGAAGAGATATCTTAGAACTGTATCAAAAAGCATTGGTGCTTCCAGACATAGAGTGAGGCATATCTTTTAATATGCACCCTTGTTTATTTTGTTTTATTTTTTGTTTTGAGTTTATTTTGGAGAATTAGAGAGAGATGCAGAAATAGGTATTGCAATAATCTTGTTTGCAGCGATAAGGTAAAACCAAATAACTCTTCAACTCACAATATTCAGAAATACCCACAACCAGCAATATTTTCAGACTTATTTTCAGAACTGGTTTACAATATATCATTAAAATAAGAACTACCCAAATCATTGAAATACATTACAATTCCATTTCCGACATACCCATTAATTCTAGAGTTTACAATATTGAATCTGCACTTACAACAAGCAAACTGGAAGCTCCAAACTTGGACACCACTCTCACAAATCTGTCCGACAGTGCATAAAATGAATATATTCTGGTTCCTAGGCCCTATACACCTCCTTTCAGCAACAAACCATCACCAAAACCCAAGCGCCTATTTACACAAAGCACACACATCCTCTCCCAACTTGGGGGGCTAGCTAGAAATGGTACAGCCAGCCCAAGGAAGAGAAGATATATAAAATGAACCCTCCAAATCTGTTTCAAGTCTCCTCCAATGGTTTGCCTTCTCAGCTAAAGATGCAAACTGAAAATACAAATTGAAATACTCTCCGAATGAAGCCCAAATGTGATTCTTGAATGAAACCACCGATCAATCTCCTAGGTCAGATCTTTCGCCAATGAAGATGTTCTTTGCAAAGGTTTTCATCCTCATAAAGCCACAAGATGAACAAGTTCAATCCAGCCAAGTTCTTCTTTCAATATCAAATCCAAGCATAATCAACGTGAGCTCCAAAAAGTGCCTTATAAAGGCCTCCAAAAGCCCACGCTTGTTGATGTATTTTTTAGGCACATGCGAACACAGAATAAAATACCCAAAAGAATCTTATCCTCTCTTGAAAAAAGTCTCTCAAATGCTGAAGATTCGCATATGGATCACTTGAGACAACTCCAAGGTTCTTGTATGTTGGGTCACGACGTGTGGATAAGCTCAATGGTTTGATGTAATAATGCTGGAATCACAAAAGGGACTTACGTTGAATTGTTGAATACTTGAATCGTTGGAACTTAGATCCTAACTACTCGCTTGGAGAATAAAGAAAGAGCAAAAGATGTAAGGTTTGAGGGAGTCTATTCTAATCCTAAGAATGCAAGAGAATGGGTGAATGATTCGATGGAATCCAACTGGGCGAGGTCTCACCATCAAACTGAACAATTTGACACAAGCTCAGTGTAATCTTCTAAGGTGCAATTCAAAGATATTCAAATTATTATCATCAAGAATTGCTTACCATTCAAGTTAATGCATAAACAATGGATATATAAATTGAAGTTAAGCTCATATCATTCCAGTTGACCACGCAAGGCACACTTACAATCAGTAAGAGGCTAGTGGTATGGACTAAACGGATTCCACACAAATGCATTCAACAAATTCCTGCACTCAATCTAATCAACATGAACATAAATTGAGAAGTAAAGACCATGCAAGTTGTTGAAGTAACAAATCAAATTCACCATAACTTCAATGAAATCAATTGTTCTTTACAACAAGGTTTTGGCAAAAATCTTTGCCTTCTCCTAATCTAACTTCTATTCTAATTGTTATTCTCTATTCTATTCCTCTATTCTATTATTATTCTCTTACTATTAACCTTTACAATAGAAGAGCTTGAGCCTTTTATAATGCTCTCAATACAATTCAGTAGTTCAGATCAATTTGAGATCAATGGCTGAGATTTAACAATGAAACCCTATTTAGGGTTTGTTACAACAAACTCTTCTTAGCCAGTGAAATAATTGCATTCAAGCTCATTATTGAATGTGAACCAATAGAAAACGGGGGTAGGTGCCTCAAAGCTTGTGCCTCCATGGGTGAGCTTGGTTCATTGAATCTGGACGTGCTGATGTGGAACTCCTCTGATTGGTGAGTGGTGATTGGGACGATGACTAGGATGCCATCTCATCTTGCTTGTAGACTTGGTAGATAATCATGAAGGAGTGTTGAGCAACATCTTTTGATACTCAACATTATCCAGCTTCAGCAGTGATGATGATGATCTTCTAACTTTGATTAACTCTTTTGAAACTATCTTCTTGAATGTCTCAATCATGGAAGGTGCCAGGTGTAGATTTTGACTTCCTCTTAGTTTTGAAGTATTGATGTTACCTTGGAATAAACTCTTGATGTCACAACTGCTTCTCTCCTTTGGAATTCCTTCTTTGTGACTCCCTTCATGTTGTTGATTCTTTCAATGCATCAAACCTTGAATAGCTGGATCTGCCCTTGTATTAGTGAATGTTTCTTTTGTAGTCACCTTCTTGGTATCCTTGTGTTTGCCTATGAGATCCTCTTGAAGATGTCTTCTTTGTATTTTGTCCTTGATGTTGAAATTTTCTCCCTAAGGTGCTTGTTCCGATCCTCCTCAAACTTGGTTCTTTTGATTTCTTTCTTCACTCCTTGCAAAACAAATAAATGAGCATCAAACACACATGATATATACCTTTATAATCTCTTAATTTGACATGATTTCTGATTTTATGTGATTTGCAAGCTTGATGAGTGCATTTAGAGACAAGGGCGCTCCTAAGGATAGGCAATGGAAGTGAATTTCGCTCCCAATGAGGAGCAATGGAAGGAAATTTTGCTCCAGTGAAAGAACAAAGGAAGTAGCCCTCAAACTCATTGTTTAGCTAGTTTTTATCAATTCCTTGTCTTTGCATCAACTTAGACCTTGTGGTTTTACCTTCCTAGTGTATAGATGCATTAAATTAGCCTTAAGGAAAGCCTTAGAAGGGATTTCACTTCTGGATCGGGGCAATGGAAATGAAATTCGCTCCAACTTGTGAGCAATGGAAGTGATAAGAAACTCAACTCTCTTGGGTAAATTTCACCAATTTCACATTCTTATGCCTCAAAATCGCTATTTGTTCCATGTGAAGAGCTTGAAATTGACATCCAAACTGCCTTGGGAAGATTTCCGCTCTCAATGGGAGGCAATGGAACAAGAATTCGCTCCTAGAGAGGAGCAAAGGAAAAATTTTGGTACTTAGCCAAATTCTTGTTCACTTGCTCATCAATTCATCTCTTGATTTTAGGTGTTCATGTGCAAGATTTGTCAAATTCTCTTCACCAAACTTCTTGTAGATGATTTCGCTCCAAGGTAGAGGCAATAGAAGTGAATTTCGCTCCTGAGAAGGAGCAAAGGAAGTGGTTGCAACTTGGATTCTTAGCTCAATCTTATTCAATGTTCTTCACTTCACTGACTCAAACCTTAGTCCTTTAGCCATGCATGCATGAAAACATGTTGAATTGACCCCAAAGAAGTCCCTAGGAGGAATTTCACTCCACAACCATGGCAATGGAAGTGTTTTTCGCTCCTACTGAGGAGCAAAGGAAGTGCATTTCGCTCCAATTTGGGAGCAAAGGAAATGATCTCACACTTAACCAAATTTTGCCCTCTATCAACTCAAACTTGGAAATTTGTTATGTAGACTGGAGGAAGCATCAAATACACCTCAAAGAAGGCTTTGCAAGCAATTTCGCTCCAGACACTAGGCAAAGGAAGACAAATTCGCTCCCAACAAGGAGCAATGGAGGTGAAAATCACTTCCAAGTAGGAGCAATGGAAATGACTCCCAAATTGAAGTTTAACACTTTTTCACTTACTTCCCCTCGTTCTACCAACTCAAGTGTGTTATATTATGCTCATAGGGGGTCTTAGAATCAAATTCACTCTCAACCAAGGGCAAAGGAAATGAATTTCGCTCCAACTGGGGAGGAATGGAAGTGATTTTCGCTCCTAACAAGGAGCAAAGGAAATCATCTCCAAGTTGGCACTTAATTCATTTTTGCTCACTCACATTCACTTTCTCAACTCAAGTGCATTAAACCATGTTCAATGTGGGGTCTTAGGAGGAATTTCGCTCTCAACTTGAGGCAAAGGAAGCTAATTTCGCTCCCAAAGGAGAGCAAAGGAAGTGATCTTTAAATTCATTCCTCTAGCTTAGTCTCATCAACTCACACCTTAGGTTTAGCTTCTGTGCTTTAAAAGAGCTCAATGAATGCTTTAGATAGGATTTCGCTCTCACCCCAAGGAAATGGAAGGCAATTTCACTCTCAAAGGAGAGCAATGGAAGTAAATTTGGCTCCTGAGAAGGAGCAATGGAAGTGACCCAAATTTGTCTTCTTCCCTTTATTCCTTAGTCAAATTCTTGATGCACTTGATGAATTTGCATGATCAAAGCGATTGTGGAGGCATTAGACTTGCTCAACATCCTCAAATATGCCTAAGAGGTTCAAATCGCTCCAAAATAGAGGCAATGGAAGAGGATTTTGCTCCTGAGAAGGAGCAAAGGAAGTCCATTTCGCTCCAACTGGGGAGCAAAGGAAGTGGCCTCCTCAACTATCCCAATTCAAGGTCATTGATTCATAATAGCATTCCTCGCCCAAACTAAGACATCTCATGACAATTAGAGGTGGTTTGAGGGACTTGGAGGGCCTGGAGAAGGATTTCGCTCCTAAGATGGAGCAATGGAAGCAAAATTCGCTCCAACTGGGGAGCAATGGAAATTTTGTCATAGTCAAATTTCGCCCTTGGATTCCCCCTCACTGAAATACATTTTAGTCACTTGGATGATAAAGGAGATACTTGAATTCTTGACTATGCCTGGTCTAAGAGCTCCTACATCCAACTTCTTTCTCTCTATGCTCAATTTGACTCATCTTAGTCATTCATTCCTATCATAGCCCTATGATCAGAGGACGAGTCATCCATTCCAAAAGCCCTGATAACTGACTGTCTTCATTAAAACCTAAGGAGACAAACTTGACTTGATGAACCCTCTAGCTACTTAAGAAATTATATCCCTTCAATGCAAAGGCTAATAACAAAAGACCTAAACTACTACCAACGGCTAAGCTAAGACAACTACCCTAGAGAGCGATAAAGTGGGGGTCCCCATTTGCAATGGGGCGATGTGTGAATACGTCACAACAACGCCCACTTAGGGATTTGCAATTCTAATTTAATTTTACTCCTTATGTCTCCCCAAATTGGCACCCATTCCAATGCGTTCACTTTATTTAATTAAAACAACTTATCCCTCCTTCAACGCCCACTTAGCCATTTTAACAAATTAAATAACGCTAAAGTTAAATCTTTAATTTAACTAATATTTTAACTCATATATTTTGCTTCTCGATTCAGCTGTGTAGGACTTTAGCGTTAATTTAAATTAAGCTAAAGTTCCACACAATTGAATCCAGAAGCAAAATATATGAATTACCATGGACTGTGGAAATCTAATCTCTCTAATATTTTAATGTTATTTAAATTCATCACTCTGGACCTACGTAACCCGGGGACGCATCCCCGGGCTAAAATCCCCCGTCCCCATACCGGGGACATTTCGGGGACATGGGGACGGCTAGGGGACGTCCCCCCGCCGTCCCCACAATTGCAAAATTTGTGGGAAACGTCCAAGAAACTTGGGGACAGCAGTGACTCTCAAAAGGGACGTCCCCCCGTCCCCTAACCGTCCCGGGGACGGCCAGCCATCCCCCTTTTCCCAGCACATTTAAAAAACAAAAAAAGACTCAAATGCTCAAAAAAACATTTTTTTTATTTTATTATAGGTCTATAAAATTGGATTTTCACTATTATGATGGGTAAACATGTCTGAATCACTTCCAAAAGCACTTAGAAATAATGAGCAGCAGCCTGGTAACAAATTTCACAAACACTTAGAACACGGTAGTGCGTAAAAAAGTGGTTGTTGGTCTGCAATATTGGACTTTTCACAATTATGAAAGGTAAAAAGGTCTGAATCATAGCCAAAAGCACTCAGAAATATGAATAACAGCTTGGTATAGAATTTCACAAACATCCAAAACTTTGTAGTGCATAAAGAAGCAGTTGTCCGTCATAATAGAAATGGAAGACTATCAAAATATCCTTCAACCATAAAGAAACAATGAACTACATGCAAACAAGTGTTGGCATATTGACAATGTATTTTCAATCATGAATGCATATTGAGTATTGACAATAAATTCTGCATTATGAATACATATTGAGTATTGACAATGAATTTTGAACACAAATGTGGTTTGTTAAGGTTCTATAATGTACATATACCTGCTTTATCCATGTTTTCATATGAATATAATGTATATATACATGCTTTATCTATTTTTCATATGAACATTTAAAATTTCACTATATATTTTAAATTTTCCCTATATTTTAGATATCAACATCAAATGCATTTACTGACATTCCCAAAATAGAAATACTGCCAACTAACCAAGTTGGTGTCTTGACTATGACTTACTAAAAACAGTAAAAATGGACAAATTGCCCAAATCCACCCCAGAAAAGGCCATAACGAAAATCTCAACTGATTGAGCCCCAAGCAACACCTGTCATTGTCAAACAACTAGATTGAACTGTCACCTTGAGTCCCCTAACCATAACTCATTAGCCTACAAGAACTAGTTGATTAGGCTAAGAACCACCATGTAGATAGTGCTTAGGACGGGACATTACATATCTCTTACAAAAAAGTAAAGCTGAGATATGTTTCATATTGCAAGGCAAGCAAATAAATTGAACCCTCAAGTAAGTCTGTTGTTGGTCTCCAAGGCTCTCCTTCAAAGTATTCAATGGGACCCCTTACCAATATTAAAATGAAGTATTTACAAATGGACAGAGGCAATTTATGCCACATACTAGCAAATGAATGCAAATGACCTTTTCTATACTTGCATTTTTTGAGTCCTTATGATTCTACATTAGTGGAAAGTAATACACTATGCACCTACATAGGGGTTGTCATACAAAATCGGCATCCATTGCTTTTGGAAGCATAAAGTTGACAAATAGAGAAAAATTGTTATCCATCCACAATAAGGATGCATTAGTCCTTGATCAAAGCGTAAATTGAGATATGTTATTTGATTGAGGATTATCTATTGCTAACTATAAAAGCCAAAATTGAAGTCGAACTAATTTCTATTCAGAACTTACTATTGAAGTTTATGGATAAAGGATCTAAGACCATATAGACAACATTGGAAAAACATTACAAAATATTAAAGTAAAATCTCAAACAAAACCTTATTAGTTGGTCAATGTTTTGACAATGAGGTACAATATAGTGGGAAGGCAAAGTAATTGCCATGATGACTCCAACTCAAATTTGTTGGTCATGTTCATTGTGTTACTCGAGGCCTCCTTGAAACAAAGTTGGTGGCAAGTTTTATGTGAATTTCAACACAGTAGATATTCTTCAATGCAGCATTTAAGTGAAACAATATTGTTAGAATGATAATGTATTTTCCATGAGTACTACATAAGATAGTACAATTGAGAGTTAACAATCTACCATACAAAAATTTCATTTAGATAATACACAAGGTAAAAGGAATATTATGGCTGCAAAACTCAAGTTCTAGAAACTAAAAGATAGTGCCATTTATGGGACTTGAAGTGGAAGCTTCACATCACTTCTAAGTTCCAAGTATTGGTACCAAATGTAATGATATTTGTACTGATTTATAATAAGGTAATCTCGATCCTTATGCTTCTCGACTTTAGCTCAATTTAACAAAAGAATCTCCATTTTTATACTAGGTTTTTATCAAACCTAAGATGATCACATGTTGATTATATCAAACTTTTTTGATTTTTTGCAAATAATTTTGGGTTATACCAAACTTGATATTAGAGAAATAGAATAGAAAGACCCAATTGATGCATTCCCACGATATTCGTGCCTATTAAATAGGCTTACACATGGAAGCCAAGTTGTGTTAGGAAAAAGGGTATTGTACACCTTGTACAAGTAAAGAAATATTTTGAATGTACAAAATAAATATTTAATTGTGCCACATCTTTGGACATGTGTTTAGCCACATTCAATATTTATTTGAGTCCAAATGTAAAGTTGTACTATAGCATTGATAAGACATTTTATGTGTGTTGAACGTTGGAAAAGTATTTGATGTTGGGAAAACTTAGAATCAAAAAGTAAATGAGGGGATCAATGATTTTGTGCCTTCATGGTTTTGAGACACATGGTTTAGCCAATACCACTTAGTAGTTTTGTGTGAACTTGAATCCATAAAAGCAAGCATATGTCTAGTGGTGGAGGTTAGTTGTCATTTGTACTGAACTCTCTCATAGAATGCATATGTGAAGCATGGTATGAGATGTGTGCTTGCATGATTACCCATTATTCTTGGACACATGGACGATGCATTGGAGGAGCTTGATGTTTCAAAAGTATTCATAGAAAGTATATAAGGTGTTATAATGAATAAGACCTATTACACCTTGTGCTAGGTGCTAGGGGAGGATGCAAAGACAAAGATGCCCATTCCTTTGATGTATATGGTTGCTGATATTCAAAATCCAACAAAGTATGATTATGCAACTTTCATAGCCAACAATATGCACAAGCAATTGGTGTTGGTCAAAGCTAACCCCAAGGAGGTAAAGTTCAAATGGTACTCCCTTATATGCCACATGTTTTTACACTCGGGATTGAAGGGATGGCATAAGGCCTTGGAGGTTCAACATTGTAACGGTAAAGGTGCTGCTTATCCAATACAATGCTGGACATACATTTGGGACAGGCACTACAATAATTCCAGTTTTGTATTGTTTGAATAATTCTTTGTTAGAAGAGTCTTGGGTGTTATGAGAGAGGAAAACTGCAGGCTACATAAAGAAGTTCTGGACATATTGAGGCCAACAGATAGATTACCAAATTCAAGCATCACACAAAACTAGGGAGATTGGTATCTCCATGCCAACTCAACCACCATTAGAATATATAGTTATAAGGTAAGTCCTCACATTCTGCCAAAGCATGTCCCAAAGTGGCTTGCATATTTCAAAATCATCTGTCAATTGAACAAGTCTGATAAGACTCGCTTGAGGAGCACCAAGAAGGGATCCTTTTTCCCTAGCTCCACCAAGTTTTATGACTTCAATGCTACTCTCAAGGATGGATTAGGTCAAACCTAATCCATAATACAATCATATAGAACGGAGCTTGAACCTATCAGAGCCTTTGACCCTGGAGGTTTTATACACAAAATTACAACAAACCTTAAGAAACTTTCTTTCCCTCATGAGATAAGATATGACGAGGATGTAATTAGATACTGTATTACAATCAAAGAGGTGGCTGTCAAAAGGGCCAAGTGGGAAGCTATCAAAAGGGGTGAAGAGCAAAGAAGAAGAGAGAACCCTAACTACAAAAGTGTTGTGACATTTTCACACATCGCCCCATTGCAAATGGGAACCCCCACTTTTCGCTTTCTAGGATTAATCTTCTTAGCTTAGTTCTAGGTTAGTGTTGAGTCTTTCGCTATGAACCTTTGCATTGAAAAGGTATAGTGGGTCAACAAGTCAGAAGTTGATCAAGTTTATCTCTTTAAGATGAACTGAGGTTCGACACTTCCTTTGCCCAGTCAAAGTTTTATCACTCCCACTTCTCCCAACATTGTCCGGGTGCCCAGGCCCAATCGCTCTCATCTCCATCCCTAGCATTGTCATTCCAACTTCGCCTTTCCATTTCCTTCCATCACCTCCCTACTTTCACCTACATTTGCCCCCCCCCTCCTAACTATTCCCATTTCCCACCTTTATCTCTAATTACCATTTCCCTACCCTTTTGTGCCCCCATCCCTTAACCTCCTTCACATTCCAACCTAATACTACCCATCCATTTCTCCTATCCTATCCATATCCTCACCCACATCCCATAAGTCTTACTTCCTTTATTTCCCTAAGCTTTCCTCTACCCTTCACCTACATAACCTACCTTATATTTCCTAACTCCCATCCCACATCCTTAACCTATCCCTACCACTACCTTTGCCTTTACCTCCGTTATCCCTTCCATCTCATTCACCTCCCTACCTTCACCTATAACCTCACACCTACATCCTCAACCCTCCATCTCACACCCCCTTTGAAAGATCCCTAAATAGGTCTTTTGCTGCTCTGTTTAAATTTTAATTTAATAAACTATATTTTGGGGCCTTTTTGGTGTTCTTAGAGACTAGATAGAAGATGCAGAAGAGTTTTTTTTCTTTTGTGTTGTTTTTGGTGATGGGGTTTGCAACATATAACAAGAAACAACATAAAAATGAACTGTAATCAAGAGATCAGCTTCTGATTTTTATATGACAGCAGATTACAATCATCTAGAAGTGAAATAACATTCACATGTACAAGCAGAAAAACATACCAAGGATCCAATGCTAGGGTTTGAGGCCAGTTTGCTATCCAGAAAATGGATACAAGCTGAGAAGGATGGTGTAGGAGCAGATCAGTGGATCCAATCTGCTTATTCTGCCATAAGATGAATTACCAATAACAAATTGGGCAAGAACCCAATTACCAGCTGGAAATCCAACCTTTGCCAGGCAAAATTATACAATTTTGACCTTCTTTTCCCACTTTTTTGCTCACCCTATTCACAAATCAAGTCAGTTGACTGTGATTTTTTCCACACTCCCCTTTCTAATCCCAGCAATGAGATCAAGCACAAGAAATGGAGTTAGAACCCTCCATTTAATTTTAAATTGATGCACAGCCTTCTAGAATGGTACGACACTGCCTGGAATGGTACTGTTGCAATTATGAAACCCACACTTGCTGCAATTTCAAGACAAACTGCTCAAAACTGATGTATCATACCTAATGGTGATTGTTGGGCTGGTTTTGTTGCTAAATTGACCCCCAATGGGTCTAGACAAGGCACATCCTTGTCCCACGTGGGCAAATTAGTGGGTACACCTCCACTACCAATGCAGATCTAAGGGTTTACGTCCTCCAAACACCTGCAATTTCTGTTGCTAAAGCAGAGCAGAGAAAATCAAAAATAAAATAATAACATAATACCAATTCCCCCCTCCAAAATGTCTAATAACCTTTTCCAAAGAGTGGCGTAACCCTAAATGGAATATCCAACTAAAAAAGCATCTTCCTTGGCATCTTTTGGGTCCACGTAGCTTAAAGGCTTTTAAAGAATGACAAGGGTCCCACCATGCCATGTCATTTAAGTGATTTGAGCAAAGGGGTGCCGTTGACATTAAAGGGGCCACTTTATTAAAAGGTACGCAACACTTTATTCAAACTTAAGCCTTTATTAGAAAAGGAAACTTAGGCTTATAAAGTAACTTTATAAAAGTTACTTTTTCCTTATTAACTTTTGACACTTAGAAATTTTTAAGTGTCTTTATTCATCAAATGCAATGTGGGAATTGCATCAAAGAGATGGGGACATGACAGTCTCCCCTTCTCGGATTTGCTTGCCCACAAGCAAAGACAAGGTTGGATGCTTAAGAATCTCTTCTCCTTCCCACGTAGCATCCTCAATGGGTAAATCTTTCCAACTAACCAAATATTCCTTGATCACCCTGTTCCTCAAATGCCTCTCTCGTTGTTCCAAAATCTCAACAGGAATCATAACCAATTTGCCTTCATCATCCAACTGTGGCAGTACTAGAGATGCTACAATACCCTGACCAATTGCCTTTTCAAGGCATGATACATGAAAGACATTGTGAATCTTACTCTCAGGAGGAAGCTCTATCTCATATGCTACCTCACGCATTCTCCTCAGCACTCTATAAGGCCCATAAAACTTGGGCTTCAGCTTCTCAGCTCCCTTAACCTTAACCGAGCTTTGCCTATAAGGTTGAAGACGTAAAAAGACCATATCCCCAATCTCAAAAGATCTCTCAACCCGATGCCTATCAACATACATCTTCTACTGATTCTGAGTTTGCTGAATATTGTTCTTGAGAGATTTTAATATATCTTGATTCTCCTGTAACCAATCCCGAGCCAAAGGCACTCTATTATCAGGCAAAGCTAAGTCAATGAATGTCATGGCATCATAACCATACAATGCATGAAATGGAGTCATCTCAATGGACATGTAGTATGTAATATTATAGCAGAACTCCCCCAAATACAAACAACGAACCCATGCACGCTGCTGTCCGGAAACATTGTTACGTAGATACCCCTCTATCCATTTGTTGACAATCTTTGTCTGGCCATCCGTTTGAGGGTGGTAACTAGTACTGGGAGTCAATTTTGTACCAACAAGTATGAACAACTCTTGCCGAAAGGCACTCATGAACCTACTGTCACGGTCACTCACAATGGTCTTTGGAAGACCATGTAATCGGAAGATCTCTCTAAAAAACAAATCAGCAACCTGTGATGTTGTGTAATCTGATGCTATGGGAAAAAAATGGGCATATTTAGTCAATCTGCCCACCACAACATAAATGCAATCTTTCCCTTGGACCTTGGGAAGTCCAGTAATGAAATCCATAGATATTCCAATCCACTTTTGATCCGGGATGGGAAGTAGTTGCAGCAGACCAGCAGGGTATGTGTTTTCAATTTTATTTTGTTGGCAAGTAAGACACTCACGCACATGCTGTAGAATATCACTCTTAAGACCCTTCCATGAGAATCTCTCCCTGATTTGTCTGTAAGTTTTTCCATATCCCTAATGTCCTGTTGTTGGAGAATCATGAAATGCATGCATAATCTGATTTTTAAGTGTGGATTCAAGTACTAAATAAATCCTTCCTTTATAGTAAATGATATCATCAACAACCGAATATCTCTCATCCTGAATAATCCCATCCATGACCTCACATGCAAACTGATTCTTTGAATACTCTACCAACAGCTGAGATTTCCAACCAGGTGAGACTTTACATAAGGAACATAGGACAGCAGATGAAGGTCTCCTAGATAATGCATCAGCAACAACATTACTCTTCCCTTTGACATATTCTATGTCAAAATCATACGCTTGGATCTTAGAAACCCATTTTTGCTGCCTTTCACTGAGATCCTTTTGCTCCAAGAAATATTTCAGACTATTGTGATCAGTTCTCACCACAAATTTGCAGCCAACTAGATATTGTCTAAATTTAGTCAATGCATGCATTATTGCAAGTGTTTCCTTGTCATAAGTAAAATAAAGTTTCTCATTGAGTTTCATTTTCCTGCTCTCATAAACAATGGGGTGATGATTCTGCATCAATATAGCTCCCACACCTTCACCCGAAGCATCACATTCCACTACAAAGGGCTGAGTGAAATCAAGTAATGCTAAAATGGGACAAGAGCTCATCACCTGCTTAAGCCTGTCAAATACCACCTATGCTTCCGGAGACCAACCAAAAGCCCCTTTCCTTGTAAGATCTGTCAACGGTGCTGCAAGCTGTGAATAACCTTTGACAAATCTCTTGTAGTATGCACACAAACCAAGGAAACCATGTAACTCAGATATGTTTTTGGGTGGTGGCCAATCAACAATGGCCTGTATCTTCACTTGATGCACCTTAACCCCATCTACACCAATTGCATGACCCAGATATAAGATTTCAGATAACCCAAAATCACACTTTGACAATTTGGCATACAGTGATTGTGATTCCATGATACTCAAGACCTCCTCAAGATGTAACAAGTGTTCTTCCCAAGATCTGTTGTAAATCAAGATGTCATCAAAGAACACCAAAACAAACTTATGTAGCTGCCTGTTGAACAGATGGTTCATACAAGACTGAAAAGTGGCAGGAGCATTAGTGAGGCCGAATGGCATCACCAAGAACTCGTAATGACCATAGTGGCATCTGAATGCAGTCTTTTGAATGTCTGACTCTCTCACCTTAATCTGATGGTACCCTGAACGAAGATCTATCTTCAAGAAGTACGCTGCCCCATGTAACTCATCTAACAACTCTGTAATACGGGGAATGGGGTATTTGTTTTTAATGGTCTTCTTGTTCAATGCACGGTAGTCAATGCACATTCTCAGAGTGCCATCTTTCTTCTTCACAAGAACGACTGAAGAAGCAAATGGACTAGAACTGGGTCTAATAAACCCCATATCCAAAAGTTCCCTAATGGTCTTCTCAATCTCATCCTTATAAGCCTTGGGATGCCTATAAGGTGTGGTCATAACTGATTTAGCATCCTCAAGCTCAATGACATGCTCAAAACCTCTATCAGGGGGTACACCAGATGGAATGTCTCCAAACACCACTCCATGCTCATCTAAGATAGTCTGAATATTAATGTGAAAAGTCCTCTCATCCTTCACTGGTGACTTCCTAGATGATACAAAGCATTGAGTAGCCCAAATGATATCCTGGTGTCTGAAAATAGTTTCCATTCTGTGAGAAGAAACCACCTTAGGACCTCCATCCGAACATGCCCTCAGAATGGTCTTCTTACCAACCTTCATGAACTCAAGCTGCATCTTACGATGATCACTAATGTACCTGCCAATACCCTGCAGCCACTGTGTACCCAGAACTACATCATAGTCCTCCAACTATAAGACATGGAAGTCATCAATCAAGGTGTATTCCTTCATCTGTATCCGCAACTGTGGCACTCTCTTAGTGCAACCTAAGATAGCTCCATCCGCTACCTTCACTCCAAAACTAGAAAACTCCTCTGGGGTAATACCATACCTGTCAATCAACTCCTCACTGATGAAGCTGTGTGTAGCACCAGTATCAACTAGACGCACAACACGCTGCCCCTGAATAGTGCCCTTAAGTCTGAAAGCATCAAACTTAGGGTATCCTGAAAGTGTAGCCACAGCAACATCAGCCATATCAAGTACCCTCATGAACATCTAACTCAATCTAAGGTGTCTTCTGATCATCATACTTATTATCTGGATCTGAATCAGCAACATGGTCCTCATCACCATCTGAATGGACCTCAATAAGATGGACCTTTCCCTTTCCACTGCATCGATGACCAGGTTCCCAAGGCTCCTTGCAAGTAAAACATAGTTTCTTCCTTCTTAACTCATTCCTAGACTCCGGATCAAATTTTGGGGCAGAAGTATTGCCTTGCTGAAACTGAGAAGTCTTTTGGAAAGGTTTAGAGTTCCTGGTGAAGTTTTTGTTTTGTTGGAAAGTGGATGGGGGAGGAGTAGTGTCAAGGTCTAAGGTAAGCTAAATGGCCTCCTGTAATGTCCCAGGCCTTAAAGCCTTAACCAGTCCCCTGAGTCTCTCATGTAGACCCTCAATAAACAACATAACCACTCTCCTACCAAGCATCTCAAGAACCATCACTGCTATCCGCTGAAACTCATTAATATAAGTTTCCACATGTCCTGACTGCCTAAGTAGAGCTAAGTCCCTGTAATACAGCTCTATATCCTTCCTGTCAAACCTGGCAATCAATCTCTCGATGAACTTAGTATAAGAGTGAATAAGGGTATGGTTTTGCGTAACCAAACCATGGTGCCACCAGTCATACGCAACTCCCTCTAGGTGTAAAACAGCAAACTGTATAGCCTCGTCCTCAGTCATGGGCTTCAGGGATAAATAGATGTCCAATTTGTGGACCCACCTTGTGCACTGGTAGAACCAACACCATCAAATGTGGACATAGAGAGCTTACCAGTAGCTCTCTTCAAATCAGTATTCCACTATTGTCTGGGCCACTTGTCATTTTGACCTCGGTTAGCATCCCTACACTGCATACAGTACTGATGTAAGGGAAAGCATCCCTAACATGCTGCGGTAAAAGTGCCCACTCATCACTGGCTGCCATGACAGTGTCCTAGAAAGTGATTCCATTAAGAGGCTCAGCCAACGGTGGTACATCTCTAGGGGTGAACCGTGGGAGCATAGGCCTATCTGCTGTCCTAGTATGGGTCTTGTCCCTCCATGGTGAGATGGTTGCATTACTCAGGGAAGATGGAATTCTACTACTGCCCCTACTTCCTGTAGCTGATACTGTCCTGCTACGGCTCTTGTGGCTTCCCCTATTATTTCCCAAATCCATTCTGTCAAGTGTGCCCTGTAACCTGTTGATTGCTTCAACAATTCTTGGTTGTGCTTCAGCCAAGCTCCTCATAATCTCATCAAGATTGAGTGGAATCTGTCTCTCCTGTCTGGGTGGGCTCCTTTGTCCTTCAGGTATATCACCCATATTAGTCTCAAAGGGTGGTTCTGTGACAAAATTTAAATTCACTCTAGGTATCCTGCATGTGTAATATATGTAGGTGCCAAATCTGCCCCGCTGCATAGAATTACTCTGACGACCCCCAGGCTAGTAGGATCATCAGCTCTAATACCACTGAAAGATCCCTAAATAGGTCTTTTGCTGCCCTGTTTAAATTTTAATTTAATAAACTATATTTTGGGGCCTTTTTGGTGTTCTTAGAGACTAGATAGAAGATGTAGAAGAGTTTGTTTCTTTTGTGTTGTTTTTTGGTGATGGGGTTTGCAACATATAACAAGAAACAACATAAAAATGAACTGTAATCAAGAGATCAGCTTCTGATTTTTATATGACAGCAGATTACAATCATCTAGAAGTGAAATAACATTCACATGTACAAGCAAAAAAACATACCAAGGATCCAATGCTAGGGTTTGAGGCTGGTTTGCTATCCAGAAAATGGATAAAAGCTGAGAAGGATGGTGTAGGAGCAGATCAGTGGATCCAAACTGCTTATTCTGCCATAAGATGAATTACCAATAACAAATTGGGCAAGAACCCAATTACCAACTGGAAATCCAACCTTTGCTAGGCAAAATTATACAATTTTGACCTTCTTTTCCCACTTTTTTGCTCACCCTGATCACAAATCAAGTCAGTTGACTGTGATTTCTTCCACACTCCCCTTTCTAATCCCAACAATGAGATCAAGCACAAGAAATGGAGTTAGAACCCTCCATTTAATTTTAAATTGATGCACAGCCTTCTAGAATGGTACGACACTGCCTGGAATGGTACGGTTGCAATTATGAAACCCACACTTGCTGCAATTTCAAGACAAACTGCTCAGAACTGATGTATCATACCTAATGGTGATTGTTGGGCTGGTTTTGTTGCTAAATTGACCCCCAATGGGTCTAGACAAGGCACATCCTTGTCCCACGTGGACAGATTAGTGGGTACACCTCCACTACCAATGCAGATCTAAGGGTTTACGTCCTCCAAACACCTGCAATTTCTGTTGCTAATGCAAAGCAGAGAAAATCAGAAATAAAATAATAACATAATACCAATTCCCCCCTCCAAAATGTCTAATAACCTTTTCCAAAGAGTGGCGTAACCCTAAATGGAATATCCAACTAAAAAAGCATCTTCTTTGGCATCTTTTGGGTCCACGTAGCTTGAAGGCTTAAAGGCTTTTAAGGAATGACAAGGGTCCCACCATGCCATGTCATTTAAGTGATTTGAGCAAAGGGGTGGCGTTGACATTAAAGGGGCCACTTTATTAAAAGGTCCGTAGCACTTTATTCAAACATAAGCCTTTATTAGAAAATGAAACTTAGGCTTATAAAGTTACTTTTTCCTTATTAACTTTTGACACTTAGAAATTTTTAAGTGTCTTTATTCATCAAATGCAATGTGGGAATTGCATCAAAAAAATGGGGACGACACCCTTACCCTTCTACTTTCCTTAGCCTACACCTCCCTTTACCTACACCTTACTTCCCTTGGCCTACCCTTTCCCTTACCTACCACTTTACCCCTACCCCTATCCTATCCTATCTCACCTTCCTTCCCCTAGCTTAAACCCCATCCCATTATAACCTACACCCCTCTACCCTTTCATTACCCCCTTATACCTCCCATTACATTTTACTCCCTAACCTTCCCTAACTCCATCCACTACCACTTATACCTCCTAACCCCACATATCTCCTACTTTCATCATTTATATCCTTTATGTCCCCCTTTCCTCCAACATCCCATTTCCCCTCTTTCTCCACGTAGCAGCTCCCCTTAACATTTCATGACCACTTTCCTCACATTTCTTTCACACATACTGGGCCCCACACACTCCAAAATGGGGAATTAAATAAGTCTTTTAAGGACTCTCCTGCTGGGCCCCACAAAATCCGAGATGGAAATTTTAAAAGTTTTCACATGTCTTTGCCACATCATTGCTGGGAGCCACCAACCACTGGCTGAAAATATTATTTTTTATTTTTTTCGGGTCTTTGGCATTGCATGGCCCCACCGAAATTTTGGAGTGAAGAAAAAGTTTCTTAAGGCATATTTAAAAGGTAAAACAGAGAGCATCCACCTCACCATCCCCAGCACATGCCTAAGCCCCTTCAATCCACGTTAAACCATGAGGCAAGGTGTGGCAATAAAAGGATAAAGAGCTGGCCTTTGAGTGCAGATGTGTCACTTTGATAGGGATAGAGCAAGAAAGACCCTAATATCCAACGCACATATAAGGGAGACATATCCATCAGCAAATTACATAATTGAACAGCCCAGACTCTTCCAAAAAGCAGCATATTCATCTTCCACAGAGCAGAATCTCTTCAATTACAGTGAATTTATTCAATGATATTATCCTCCTCTTGATCAGATTTAGTGAAGAATCACAAAAAATCAGAGGTAAAAGCAAAAGGGCAGGAATTTCATTGTATCGTCAGATATGGAGCAACAACAGCAAGTTTGAGCAAGGATCAGACATTAAAGAGAATTTCCAAGTTCTGATTTGATGTTTAGCTAGGAAAAGGAGAATAGGTTATTCATTTCAAACATCAAATAGTGCAGATTGAGAGACAACTCCAACAATAGAACAAATGGATGCTCAAAATCAGACCTACAAGCAGTCAATCAGACCCAAGATGACAAGTATATAATTTAACCAATCCAAGTTATGGTTTGCAAAGGAAGCCAAAATGACTGATCATACTATGAGGTGCAGAGATGGCTCAGAAAACCAATCACATCAAAAGTTACAAAGGTCTCTCTAAAACCTTGGCTAGGCTTTGATCTACACACAAAGTTGGAAAACCATATCCAAAAAACAAAGTTGGATCAAGTCTTGCAAAGGGGTGTGTTCAAAAACTGATCAAGTTGAGAAGTGCAAAGGAGGTTATTCTGATCACTAAATACAAACAAGAGCAATCTGACTGAATTTCATTAGTTTCAGGTCCCTGGCATTAAGATCCAAGCGAAATTCCTCTTTCTGCATTCTCAAGGGTCAAGTGGATATGTCTTCTCATCCAAATGGTTTAAATGCTTAAGCTAGGATTCAATGAAGCAAAGGCAAGTGAAAAGATTGAATGAGGAATTTGGCATTTCGCTCTTGTACCTCTCAAAGGGACAGGAGCGATTTTAACCGTAAGCCATGTACATTGCTCTCAAATCAGAGCGAATTCTTCCAAAGCCTCCCTCTTGCTTCCAATTTGGATCAAACTCATGCTCTGAAGCTTTGATGAAGGAGAAATTGACTTATACATGTCTTTGAAAGTGATTTGAAATAAAGTTCAATGATGTAAAAGGAAGAATTTGAGCCAAAATGCTAAATTCGCTCCTGTACCTCTCAAAGGGACAGGAGCGAATCACCTAAGAGACTACGTACCTTGCTAAGGTACCAAAGCGAAATTCTTGAGAAGACCTAATTCCTCACCTAGAACATTGAATGGATCCCGCTTGGAGCAGAGTTGAGGGCAACTGGACTTGATCATGGTGGAAGAAGGATCTAAAAACTAAAGTCTAAGGCGAAATAATGAGGAATATGAAGAGATTGAATCAAAAAGAGCGAAATGCATTGAAGAGGAGAATTTCGCTCATGATCCTTCCCAAGGTACCAAAGCGAATTGTGTTGAGGGAGGGTACCTTCCATAAATCATAAGAGAAATGTCTTGAAAGTCTCTTTAGGGATGATTTGGACCTTGCAACTTCATAAGTTTCCTGTGAACCTTGATCAATTTTGTCAAAAATAGAAGTATTTCTTAGGATCACTTATGTACCTCTCAAGGGTACAGGAGCAAATTGCTCAAGAGGTGTGCCTTTTCCTCCTAGCATCAAAGTAAAATGGATTCAAAGGCTTTATTGTTGATGATTTGAAGTAAGAAATGCTATGTTAGAATGAATATATTATGTATACTTAATCATCTTTTGTTTGTTTTGCAGATCAACAAGACCAAGTTGGAGGAAGATCACGAGAGGACAAGAAGGACTTCTTCAAGCTTCATCTGCATTAAGGACGCCTTAGATACATGAGAGAGGACCCAAGGTGTTGCTAGGGTGAAAGGACTTTGAATGATCAACAATTGCAAGCAATGGAGCTAGCCATCCTCAAGGACCTCATTCTATCACATAGAGAAATCACAAGATATTAGAAGAAGGATCATACAAACCTTTCAAGGCGAGATGAGCTTCCAAAGAAGAAGGAATGACTTCATCGTGAAGAAGCCTCATCAAACACAAGGAAGCCAAGGAAAGGTACATCGTTCCTCAAGCACATCAAGGACGATGGAGGATCGACCAAGGCAAGTACTAGACAAGGTGGCATCCCAGTCACTATTCCTCCAATCGGGAAGGTCCACATCGGCATGTCCAGATTAGGTGAACCAAGTTCATGCATGAAGGCACGAACTTCGATGTACCTGCCCCGGTTTCCTATTGGTTCACAAAACATTGAATGTAATTTTCTCATTGGCTAAAGTAGTTTGTTGTAACAAACCCTAATTAGGGTTTTCATTTTGAAATCCTAGCCATTGATTGTAAATCAATCAGAGCCATTGAAATGTAAAGAGCTCTCTATATAAAGCTATGGCTCTTCATTTGTAAAGGTTAATAGTTGGTTAATAGTCAGTAGCAGAAGAATAGTGAATAAAGTAGCAATTAGAGTAGAGTAGGAAGAGAAGGCAAGACATTGTTGCCTCAATTGTAAAAGACTCCATTTTCATTAAAGATATGGTGAAATATGTTGTTTCTTGGCAATGTGCATGGTTTCTTGTTGGATCTTCAAGTTTGATGATAGATAATTAGAATGAATGGAGAAAATTGTTGAATGCACTCGTGTGGAATCCACCTAGTCCATACCACAAACCTCTTATTGATTGTAAGTGCGCCCTGCGTGGTCAACTGGCATTGAATGAGCTTAATCTCGAATTGTTATACATACATTGTTCATGCATTAACTTGAATGGTGATCAGTGTCTGATGGTGTAACGATTTGAACATATTTGAAGCGTCCCTTAAAAGATTGCACTGAGCTGGAGTCAAATTGTTCAGTTTGATGGTGAGACCTAGCCCAGTAGGACTCCACCTAGTCATTCATCTATCTTCTTGCATTCTAGGTCTTAGAGTAGACTTCCTGAACCCTCAATCTTTTGCTTTTTTTTTTATCTCCCAGCTAGTAGATAGGACTCAAGTTCCAGCAGATCAAAGCTTTCAGGCAATTGAATGTAAGTCCCCTTGTGAATCCAACATAATCACATCACACCAACAAAGCTTATCCACACGTAGAGACCCTACATACCAGAACCTTGGAGTTATTTCGATTGATCGTTAGGCAAATCTTCAGCATACAAATAACTTTGTTCAAGAGAGGATAAGATACCTTGGTATTTTATTCAATGTTCGCATGTGCATAAAAAACACATCAACAAAAGGTGCATATGTTAACATAGACAACCCCATGCAAGAATTCCCAAGATGTTGAATAAGGCAGATGAGCTAAAACGGAAGCCTCAACCAGAGGAACAAAGACCTGAGCTAAAACGGAAGCCTCAACCAGAGGAACAAAGACCTGAATACCAGCCAAGGACATAAAATCAAGACAGCATATATGGACATAAAATCAAAACCGCAAACTTTGATATAAATGAATGAGAGGAACTGATAAAACCAATCTACCCATTTTAAAATGACTTATCCATCTGCTTCAAAATCCTCACATGGAATTGCCCCTCCAATTTTCATGCTAAGTACATTACAAAAGTGTCATTCACCCTTCTACAGTGCTTGAAAGATTCCTAGCACTTCAATTGAGGGTGATGTTTGTAAATTTAATGGGTCTCTAAGGTTCCTTCTTTTGTCAATCTTGCAAATAATCTCCTATGTTACCCCGAGTTTCCAGGACAGGGAGGGCAGGGGACAATGGGACAAGTTTTTGGGATGGCGGGGGGACGACAAAGGGCACAGCTATATAAATATAGGGAGAATTTTAAATATATAGGGAAATTTTAAATGTTCATATGAAAAATAGATAAAGCATGTATGTATACATTATATTCATATGAAAACATGGATAAAGCAAGTATATGTACATTGTAGAACCTTTACATACCACATTTGTGTTCAGAATTCATTGTCAATGCTCAATATGCATTCATAATTCAGAATTCATTGTCAATACTCAATATGCATTCATAATTGAAAATTCATTGCCAATATGCCAACACTTGTTTGCATGTAGTTCATTGTTTCTTTCTGGTTGGAGGATATTTTGATAATCTCCCATTACTATTATGACCATAGTTGAACTACTTGCCAAAACCAAAAACTCGCCAAGGCACAAAAAAAAACTCAACAAAAAACTCGAGAACTTAAATAATTGCTTAAATTTAATTAGAAATGCGTATTTTTTGCAAAATTCAATGAGAAGATGCATCCAATGAGTCAATAAATGAGAACACAAAAGAAACAAGCTGAGTCTAGATATGTTTAAACCCAAAGTAAGTACAAAATCGCATCCTCATGAGGAATGTTGATGGCTGGAAGCAAAATAGTAAATAGTTTTTGTAAAACTAAAAGTAAATACATCATTAAAATTGCATCTTCCTCTTCCCAACTCTAGTAAAAACTAGGGGAGAGGTAGAACTAGAGGGTCTTGTCCTAGTACTCTATTGTGCGCGTGACTATGCCTCCTCGCTCAGTATGTCTGGTTCACGTTGTGGCTCGTCCTCAATCCTTGATGTAGCTTTGCCTCTAGCTTCTCCTGGCACTGGCAATGACTCCTTATCCTCCTCAATCTCATCTAGTGTGAAACCAAATCCACCCCCCTCCTCCATAACCTGCCTCTCCAATCATTGATGTCATCCTCTGTAAACAATGGAGGTTGCTCCAATGTCCAATCACTATATGGATCTATATCATCCAAATCAATTGGACCAACTAGTGCTTCCTCTACCTTCCTTATGCGCAACCGAAGATTATATTGCGCAAACACAAGGTCATTACGACGCTTTTGAGCTAACTTGCTCCTCTTCTTTGTGCGGATGGCCTCAAACAAGCTCCAATTGCGCTCACAACTGGATGAACTACAAGGCTGATATAAGATTCTAAGGGTAATTTTTTTGAGATTTGGGGTATTTCCACCCCAACTTTGCCACCAAGCATTTGCAAAATAAAATATTGAAAAGTTAGAAAACAAAGTGAAAAGCGAAAACATATTTTATCAATTTATCAATTACTTTAGACCCCAATATCCAAATGGCAAATGTTATACCTGGGGTTTGAGTGGTTCTTCCTCTCCTGGCCACCTCTGAAGAGAATAGCTTACCCCTTGCTTCCTCATAATTTTGGAGTTCGGGCACAACGAGGTCTCTCACCTCAACATCAAGTATCATCCTCTGCATGTAGTGAGGCCCTCCGTGACCTCTCCATTAGGATCTAAGTAAGAATCCCCGAACTAAAAACGAGGGTTGAGGAAGTACCCGGCTACATGAATGGGTTGGTGGAGTTGATTGTTCCACCTCTTATCAATAGTTTCCCAGATGGAATCAAATTTGAGTCTATCCCCCTTGTAGTAATATTTGATAGACTCCTTGGCCCCATCCATGGCCTCGTAAACATACCCCATTGGGGTTTGATCCCCATCTACCAAGCGGAGAACTCTAACCAAGGGCTCCGACACCTAAAATAGAAAAATACAAATTACAAAAAGATTAATTATTGAAGTTACAAATTAATAATGAGAGACTTTAATCAAAAATAATTAAATATTCAAGTTTTGAAGTTACCTTCACAATCTCTACAGCCTTTTGTGCAAAATAGTTGTCAAAGACTATGCATGCAACACCCTCTCCATAAGGATTCTTTGAATAAGGTGATTCTAACCATGTTTGACTCACAAACATTTGTTTCAAAGAAGTCAATGCACCAAGAATTCTTTGCAACATCAAGAAAATCGTTGCAAACCTTGTGACACCTGCTCTTACCAAATCTCTCCCTTAGGTGTGCTCTCTCATCAAATGAAGAACCCAAGGGTGATTGTAGATATATTTTGTGATCCTCCTTGCATCTTCCACAACTGGAGTCTCCCAATCAAGTTTTCCTATGTCCTCCAAAAGAAGGTCAAGGACATGTGCTACACAAGGTGTCCAAAAAAGAGTGGGGTGCCTATCTTGGAGGATTCTCCCTGCTGCCACATATGTTGCTGCATTATCTGTGATTATTTGCACTACATTCTCAACACCCACCTCCATGACAATTTGCTCCAACATTAGAGCCAAAGTTTCAGCATTTTTCACCTTGTTGGAGGCATCCACCGATTTCAAGAGCACCACATTGTTCTTGCAAGCAACCAAAAAATTAATTATGGTGCAGTTTTTGCCATCTGTCCACCCATCGGAAAGAATAGTGCAGCCATATTTTCTCCATTCTTTTCTTTGGTCCTCCACCACTTCTTTTGCCCTATCAACTGCATTTGTGAGCAACCTACAAGAACAAAGTGAAATTAGATCTTAGTACACAATTTTGATTTAATAAACAAAAAAAACATTTAGAAATGAAATCAAGTGGACTATTTACTAACCTCCCACCCAAGTCCCTGCGAGAAGGGGCCTTGTATCCTTTTCCTAAAGGTGTCGATGCAGTAACCAAATTAAGCCAATAAGGATTATCTGCCACATTGAATGGGATGTTGTTGAAGTACCCAAAACCGGCACATGCAATGTCTGTTTTCTCATGTGCCTCCTGTTGTGACCTTTTCACACATCACCCCATTGCAAATGGAGACCCTCCCTTTTTCCTGCTTTCTAGGGTTTTTGTTAGTCCCTTGTGACCTCTTGCATCAAGTTTGTCAATTTTGAACGACCTGAGTTTTGAACATTATGAGTCAGTGTGTGCAAGCCATGGTTAGAACAAAATCTAGACATCGTCATTGTGTCTAGAAAGCCCAAAGAACGAAGATCGCAATTGATTTGAGCTAATTTGGACAACTTTCTATTTATAGAATAGTTTTGCTTTTTGCTTTTTCCTATTTTTTAGGAAGTTTTGTTTTTGACATTTTGAGCACGATCCTCGAAATGGCTTTTTTAGAAAAAAATTCCTATTTTTTAGGGAACCTTGCTTTTTCTATTTTTCAGAAAGTGGATCTAGGGTTTGCACTATTCACACTGAGATGCACTGAAATGATTGACAAATTCCTCCTAAAATCCAAGTTTTGACCCAAAAAGCTAATCTCCTAAATTTTAGGGATCCCGAGGAATTCAGTGAATGATTGAAGCGCAGTTTTCAAATTTCACGGCGATCCGGTAAAAATTGCACAAGTTTTGATCATGTGGTTCCTGAAGTTCATAAAGTTCGCCCTCCTGATGTTGATCAAGTCCGCCCTTGGTCAAGGTTGTGGAATCCATGAAGTCCGTCTTGAACATGATGAAGGGGTTCCTAACAATGATGAAGTTTGCCCTTGGTTAAGGATGTGGTTCCTGAGATCCACCAAGTCCGCCTTGAACATGATGAAGGGGTTCCTGACAATGATGAAGTCCGCCCTTGGTTAAGGATGTGGTTCCTGAAATCCACCAAGTCTGCCTTGGAAAAGGTGAGGTGGGTCATCAACTTGAAGAGGTCCACCCTACCATGAAGTTAAAGGTGCAAGCAAATGTTGAAGTCCGCCCTAAGTAAAGAGCATCAAACTTGATAAAGTCCGCCTTAAATAAGAGGCTAGGTACCATGGAAGTAAGCAAGTCCGCCCTCCAAAGGGTCATACATCAGGCCAAGTCCGCCCTATAGATGATGGGGAAAGAGCATAAGTTTAGCAAAGTTTGCCCTTGGTCAAGGTTGTGGTTTCGGAAGTCTAGCAAAGTCCGCCCTAGCAAGGAGAATCAAAACAAAGAAGTCTGCCCTCATGAGATAATTGCTAAATTTGAAAACAAAGGAATATTCCAAGATGAGGTCAACAAGATTTGAAGAAGAAGTTCGAACTAAGACCAAAATAGAAAGTTTTTGGATTTGAAGATTTGAAGATCCAATTCGAATTATGGACTGAAAATGAATTTGGAAACTTGCATTCGAAAGACAAGATGAAGTTCTAACTTGCTTAAGCGATGACAAGTTCACTGAAGCCCAAATTAGAAACATTATTTGCAGATTCGAAGGACTGGGGATGAAATAGAAACAAATTTTGGAAGATTTACTGAGTTTCTAAATGAAGAATTCGAACTCCAATACAAATGCCTTTCATTCTTTCATTTCCTCATATGAAGTTCGAACTTTCAAGAGCAAGTTGAGAGACTTTTTGAGAGAAGTTTTCGGAAGGGGAAGGGCATTTTGAGAGAATTTTTAAGAGTTTTTGCAGGTTGGAAGTGATTTCAAGAAGGATTTCAGGTATAAGTCTGAGATTTTCAACCATTTTTCACAAGTTTGCACACAGATTTTGGAGGGACCTTGACTGTTTGGAAGACAAATTCATTAATTTTCTGATTAACATCTGATTTTTCATCCTCCAAGCAGCTTCTTTTCTCATTCTTCTTCTTTCTTCGGAGGTGAAAATTAGTTTTGAAGGCAGGGTATTGGGTTTTGAACCCAAGTTTTCCCTCAAAGTTTAAGGAGAAAGAATAAATTTAGCAGATTTCCCTTTCTTTCTTTCTCATTTTCTGCCTTTAAACAAGTTAGAATAAATTCCAAGGAGTTTAAATGAACTTAAATTTTTCCAAATTCTGATTTTGAAGTTAAAATCAGACTATAAACTCCTTGAGTTTGATGATTTTCAAGGGATTTTCTTAGGATTTTCAGAATATCAAAGTATTTGAAAATCCAATTTTCAAGGCTAATTGTTGAGAAGAGAGTAAACTATAAATTACTTAGCCTCCAAACTCTGAAATTGCACCCAAAATGCAGATTATAACTTTAGTTTATTTGTTTCTTGTGCAGATTTAGATGACCTTCGAAGCGGGGACATCACGCAAAATGAAGTTTCTAGTAGACAAAGATTCCCCTCCGGAATCGAAGATGAATTCTAAATGGAAGCAAGTTGGTGACACAAACTGGTCACATGGACCTCCGGGAATTTAAGATGGGCACAAGTGCTCAACTACATACCGCAATCGCACGAAGGATGATGAACAATGGAATCGTACAAGCTGTTGGTTTCCTTCCAGCGATGCAGTGTACTGAGTTAGTAGCAGAATGCCCCAAGCATTACAACCCAGCAAGTAGAGAAATAGTAGCTCTTGACGGCAAAATCCTGGCAAACATCGGAGAAGTGGCAATCAGAGAGGCATTCTGTATCCCAGAGTACCACAAAATTGTTTACATAACCAGGGATGAGGCGACACAATTGTACAAGGATCACATAGAGGAATATGAAGCTAACATCAACCATCATTGGTTGGAAAAGCCAAGGAAAGGAAGTTCTAAAATACCCAAACTCCTTGTACAGGCATACTTCAAGGAAGATTATGGAGACCTCATCGTCCTCTTGAACAGGGTTATGGGAAGCCAGCAGGGTGCTCCTTTTAAACCATGGATGTACTACTTTATCCATGAGGTCACCGTTGGAGTGAAGATGATTAATTGGGCAAGGATCATTAGTGATAACCTTGATGATCAATTGAGAAATTTGGAAAAGAATAGGACTTTCTACATGAGTTCCTACTTGTTCTATTATTTGGCCAAAACATATAGGTACAAAGGTCTTGTATGTAGAGGCGCTGTCGGGAACAAGGAGAACCAGTTTCATGTTTATGACTACCATCCCCAGCTGCACTTAGAAGAAAATTTCCACCTGAAGAGAGTTAACGATGCATCCCTGATGCATATCACTAGAACCCTTCAGGAAGGCATCCATCAGCGACTTTGTCAAGAGTCAGTGGACTTCATTAGTAGATTTGGATATTGGTTTATCCAGTACCCCAAGTTCACATATCTGAGAATTCAAGGATTATCAGGACAGCCATACAAATTGCCTATGTTTCCCACGAACGGGAAAAATTTATGAGTGTCAAGAGGAAGAACCAGAAGCCAGGAGCATCTTCGCTTACTATTGGGAATGGGTTAGAAACATGTCCTTCATCCCAAGTTGCTGCATTTGCTTATAAGGATATTCAGTGGTACCCATTTTTCCAGTACCAAGCAATGAGTCATTTTGACCCTTTTCATAAAATGGGGAAAGTAAATGAAGTGAAATTCGAGCATAGGCCAAACTTAGAAGATTATTGGGCCAACATTGTTGACAGCTTCAACATAAAGAGGTTGTGGTCTAGAATTCCACTAAATTTAATCAAAGTTTCTGAAGTATTCTGGGTAGCGGACCAGCTTGAGGAGCACAATGAGTATGAGCAACCGCACTATATCGTCTTGAAAAACGAGCCCCTTGCCCCTATTGATTGGTCACAGGTTGAGAGGTCTAACCTTGGAGATCTTATGAGGCCAGTAATTGAATTTTCCAAATGGTGGGCAGCTCAAAAGACAAAGGACCTTAAGGCGAAGAATGTAACTTTCACATATGATCTTATGGGAACAAATGAATCTATGTCTTCGAATCATGGTGTAACGTCCAGTGGCCACAGGAACCTCAAAAGTGTGGGATCGAGGAAAAGAAAAGGGCCCACTGAAAATTCATTGAGGGCAAAAGGAAAGAAGGTCGCTGGAGAGGTATATGTAGGCAGACCACGGCAGTCAAGAGAAGGTCACTCGACCATAAGTGCTTCCTCTACCACACCACTGAGAGTGATAATTGATGAGCAAGAGCAAGATGTTGAGATAGAAGAACAAGAAATGAGAGTTCCTACTCTTGTCATTGAGGAAATCACGAAGGAACCAGTTTGGTTCCCATTTCAGGAGCCAGGACAAGAACCCAAAGTGGCTAAGGTTATCGAAGTTGAGAACTTGGAGCAGCCAAGAGAATTCTTGGACGGCATAGTCACTGGACCGAAGGAGGTAGAAGGTAATTTTGATGAGAGTTGCATGGAGCACTCAACCAATCAGGTAGAAGGTAATTTTGATGAGAGTTGCATGGAGCACTCAACCATTCCTGATTGGTTGAGAGAAAGAATGAAAGCCAAAGTTCCTGAGGAGGTGCACCATATAGATAATATAGCTGAAATTTGGCTGAGTTAGATAAATCCAACAAGATGAAGCCACCCAAGCCAGCCAAGAGATTCTCCTTGATTCAGAGAGATAGTGCAGGATGCAGGACAATTCAGGTAGCAGTACCTAAGGCAGGGAAGACCCAGAATGACATCACTCTTGAGGATTATGTGATTACTACCGTGAACTTGGGTAAGCCTACTAAGGCCTAAGAGGTCCAGGATTTTGATGACTCTTACAACACTCTCAAGGCGAGATTGAACAAAGAAGTTGAAAAGAGGAAGAAAGTCGAAGTTGAAAATGAACAGTGGAAGAAGTATGTTCAGCATTTGACAAAACCTATAGATTGGGAGGTACCTGTTGCTCCGCCCATACCTCTTCCGCAAGAATCATTAAAGGATTAGGAGGACATGAAGACAACTTTCAAAGAAGCTAAAGGATGGATTGTCGATGCGTCAGAACGTGCTGACATACTCATTGAGAACCTGATATCAGCACATGACTCCACATCTTCCTTATTGAGCAGAATTCAAGACATAGTTGAAGCTTGGGAAGATATTGAGAATACTCAGAGTAGAATCATTCCATATCTAGACTTTCTCAACAGGATCTTATAGACAGAAAAGTCATCCAACCCGGTGACCTATATGATTTCAGCACTTGGTACTTTGCTTTGATTACAAGGGTTGAATCTTTGAAAAAATCTGAGGCTAAGTGTTCAAAGATTGAAAAGACCATCAGAGATATTCAAGACAAGGTCTTCTTTGTGGCAGCTAAGATATTGCACCAGGATGAGGTGCAAGAAAAGCATCTACGTGCAAAGAATTTGAGGGCCAAAGTTTTAGGGCCGATTCTCAGGAAGGATCTCTCCAGAATTTCGAGCTTCATACCCATAGATGAAAATTTCCTAGCACAAGTAACCGACTAGGAAGATACTCTCGCCACCTGTACTGATGATGTGGACATGGTCGACTTCCAAATTAGCAACTTGCCAAGTATCACCATAGAGGAGGTGCGACTTCTTGTTTCCAGGTACATCGAATCTACAAAATGGGAGACTGGACACTCACCTCAGTGAGAATAGCAGTTGTGCCACTTGTCTCCTTATTCATTTTAACTGTTAGAGTTTGAGAAAACCCTAATTAGGGTTTTGAACTTTTAATCTGAGCCCTCGATCATTGTTCGATCTCAGCTGTTCATAATTTCTAGACTATTATAAAGGTTGCATCCTCTCATTTGGAGAGTGTGAGGTTTTGAAATATTGTTGCATGAAGGTCATTTTTCAAATAATATATTACATGTGTGTTGTCTCTTAAGGCTTTGCAATCCCTATTGTTTGAGTGATTAAGCAAGGTTTTCAATTTCTTCAACACATTAGTTAGAATTTATTTTAGGCTGTTAGATGAATGAAAGATCTAATAAGTATTGGTTTATGGTGCATCTCTGCTCATACTTTTGGTGAATGGATGATTTTCATTCACTGTGCAAAGTTAGTCTGAGCTTTCCATTTTGTGTATGCTTAAACTTCCGATCATAAGCACATCCCTCGAAGATTGCATCCACTTTGTGTAGTTGTCTTAAGTGAGGCGAATCAAAGTGTGGTTTATTGAGTTCACTGAATCAATACCGTCTCTGGAATTCATAGGATTATAGTAGAATTCTCAACCTTTATCCCTTTTGTCCTTTTTTGTTTGAAAGTCTTAAACCTCGAAAATCCCAAAAAGAAAGAAAAAGAGAGCTTTAATTGACAAATTCATCTAAGTCCCAAAGTTGTTGACAATTCGTTCAAGCGTAAGTCCCTTTGTGTATTACCAGCAAATCACAACGCCCATTGAGCTTATCCACACATCAAGACCTGACTAAAGAAACCTTGGAATCGCCATATGATCTTCTAGCAATCTTAGTATAAGCGGTGATTTTTCAAGAGAGGATAAATTATCTTTGGGTACTTTATTCTAATGTTTGGTAGATGATAAAACAAACACCAACACCTCCCTATTCCATTTAGTTGCCTCTAATGATGGTTGTCCTTCAAGTGTGTTCTTGGGCACAAAATAATTCTCTATAGACTGTGTCACTGATGGTGATGCAACAGGTGCTCTACTAGAAGAAGCAGAAGTGGTGGCTGAGGTGGTGTTGGGTTTGTGGATATGTGGCCCTGTTGTGACGTATTCACACATCGCCCCATTGCAAATGGGGACCCCTACTTTTTTTGCTTTCTGGAGTTTGCTTTCTAGGTTTTTAGGGTTTTGTCTGTTAGCCTTTGCATTTTGAGTGTCGCCAGGGGGATCACTAGGATGGCAAGCTCTGCTTGAGCTAGGGGGAGTCAGCAGGTGCTCCAGGTTAGGGTTTCTTTGAAAGTCTCCCTTAGGCCTAGTTTTGCTTTTGTTGCTAATAGTGTCTTGTTTGAGTTTCAGGAGGTCAATGAAGCTTGGTGAGTGAATATCATCTTTGAAGATTTGAGTTAGGTCAAATTGGTGAGTGATGAAGTCTAGAATGTCATCCTGATCTTCAAATGTCCTAAAATTTGGCTGTCTGGAATGTCATCCTGATCCTGAAATTTGACTGTCTGGAAAATTGAAGAATCCTCCAAAAACTAGATTTTGCATTATAACTCTTGGAGGTCCGAAACCACTCTCAAACATCCTGACAGTATATATGGAATATAACTTAAAGTATAAGAAAGAAGAAAGATATAAGGAAATGTCACTTATACTTGGACTGGAGGATATAAGGAAATGCTAACTTGGACTAGAGGATGACCAAGAGAGGCCTAATAAGTTATAACCAAGCCAAAGAAGGCAGGAAAAAGGTGAAAATGAGCCTAAAATGAGAATTTCGCTCCTGACCCTTCCAAAGGGTCCAAAGCGAAATTCACTTTTCCTCTATTTTGCTCTTTGATATGGCCAAGTTTTGGATTTTTGAGACATGGTTCAGGAGGCTTTAACGAATATTTGCCTTTGAGAAGAGGTTTGAGGAGATGAAGTGGTAGAAATCAACCCAAAAGGAGAATTTCACTCCCGACTCTTCCAAAGGGTCCTGAGCGAAATTCCCTATAGGTCCTGTCCTTGGCCTAGGTCCAGAGCGAAATCCTCAGTTTGACCCCCTATCTTGCCTAAAATGATGAAAACAACCTTGTTTTGAGCTAAAAGGATGGCAAATGGATTTGATTATTGTGAGAAGAAGTGAGTTTGATCAAGCTCAAAGGCAAAGAGAAGCAATGGAGTGTGAAATCAACCTTAGTCAAGAAGTTCGCTCCTGACCCTTCCAAAGGGTCTAGAGCAAAATTCCAAGAACACACCCATTTCTTCCTTGTTTGGACCAAGATCTTAGTTCCTTGGGAGTATTTGGAAGTAAATCAACATGTTTTGCCTTAGGAAGTGAATGAGGGCGAAGGGAATGAAGAATCAAGCCTCAATCTTAAATTTCGCTCCTGACCCTTCCAAAGGGTCTAGAGCGAAATTCCTAAAATCTACCTTTTCCTCTCAATTTTATGTCTAGCCAAGTGTGGATCAAGATTGAAGATGTCCTTAGGCATGGCCTTTGAGTTGCTTATGACCACCAAACATGAAGGAATTGAGCTAAAACTAGAATTTCGCTCCTAACCCTTCCAAAGGGTCCAGAGCGAAATTCTTAAAGGACACCTATTTTCCCTTGGAGATGGTCAAATCCTTGGTTTTTATGGCATAGATAGGTGTGGAGTGACGTGTCCTTGCCTTTTGAGGTGGTTTGGAATTGAAAGAATGAAGAAATGTGCTCAAAACTAGAATTTTGCTCCTGACCCTTCCAAAGGGTCCAGAGCTAAATTCCCAAAATCCCTCTTTTCCTTCCATTTTTGTGTCAAGCTAAGTGTGGATCAAGGTAGATTGAGCTTGGAAGGACCCCTAGGCATGCCTTTGAATTGATTGTGGCCACCAATGATCAAGATTTTGAGCTTTAACTAGGATTTTGCTCCTGACCCTTCCAAAGGGTCCAAAGCGAAATCTTAAATAGGTCCTATCCCTAGCCATGATTTTTAGCGAAATTCTCCTTTCTAGCCATTTTGAGGGTCAAGCAAGTGTTGCATGCATGGGAGAGGGATCCAAAGATGAGAGTCCAAGTATAGAGAGTGAAAAGGATAGACCTTGGTGAAGGAAAACAAGCAAGTCAAGAATTTCGCTCCTGACCCTTCCAAAGGGTCTAAAGCGAAATTCTCAATTTCACCTAATTTGCTCATGATGAAGGTCAAGTGATGGATTCCTAGGCTTTGGTGGAGAGAAGGCTAGCATATGCTTGTCTTGGAGACATTTTGGAGTGAAGAAATGATAGAATTTGAGCCAAGAATGCAAATTTCGCTCCTGACCCTTCCAGAGGGTCCAGAGCAAAATTCCTAAGTGGTCTAATATTTTGCCTAGGTCCTTGAGCAAAACCTATTCCTTGGCAATTTTGGAGGTTAATGAATTGATCTTGGTGAGGTAATGTTGAGAATGAGGTCTGATTGAGCAACTTTGTCAAAATTCGCTCCTGACCCTTCCAAAGGGTCCTGAGAGAAATTCTTATAGGGCCTGTCCCTGGGAAGGATTCTAAGGCAAATTTTATCTCGATGTCACCTTGTTAATAATTTAAGGTAAGAAATGCTATGAACAGGATAAATATATCATGTGTACTTGATTATCTTTTGGTTTGTGTTGCAGGTGAAAGAAAATCAGGCCAGGGCAAGGACGACCTATTCTAAGCCCATCATCATCAAGGACACTCCAAATGCATGGAGGAAGACTTCAAGTGTTCGAGAAAAGCATTGGGAGATTTCAAGTGTTCAAGGAATTGCAAGCTATCTCCAAAACCTTCACTTCGCCACACTAAGGAACCACAAGATGACAAAGAAAGGCTTTGCCAGCACTTCAAGGCGAGATATGCTACCGGAGGAAGAAGACTTGACCATAAGGAAGCCTTATCAAGCATAGGGGAGTCAAGGAAGTACATCATTCATCATGTCAAAAAAAGAGGAGGATCAACCAAGTCACAAGCGTTAGACAAGGTGGCATCCCAGTCATCATTCCTCCAATCGGATTGGTCCACCTCAGCATGACCAGATTCAGTGTACCTAACTCAACAGTAATGGCACAAACTTCGATGTACCTACCCCTGCTTCCTATTGGTCCACACTCATTAAATGTAATTTTCTCATTGGCTAAGGAAGTTTGTTATAACAAACCCTAATTAGGGTTTCTATCCTGTAATCCTAGCCATTGATTCTAAGTCAATCAGAGTCGTCAATTTGTAAAGGGCTCTCTATATAAAGCCTTGGCTCCTCATTTGTAAGGGTTGATAGTCGAGGAATAGTTAGAGATAGTCAATAATCAGTAATGGTAGTTCAAAAGCAATTAGCTTTTAGGGTAGAGTAGAAAGAGAAGGCAAAGATTGTTGTCAAGACATTGTTGCAAAAGACATGTAAACTTCATTGAAGAAATGGTGAATTCTATGTGTTGATTCGACAATTTGCATGGTCTCTATACTTCTCAAGTTTAATTTCATGTTATTAGATGAATGGAAAAAATTTGTATGATCAATGGTGAAATTTGTATATCCATACTACTAGCGGTTTGTTGATTGCAAACTTGTCTTTTGTAGTCAACTGGAATCATTCAACTTAAGCTTAACTTCAATTATTGTTTCTTCATTGATATGCATCAACCTAGCGGTGTCTATGCTTGTAGCGGTGATCTGAACATCATAAAGCTATCCTTAGAAGATTGCACTAACCTTGTGGAGATGATCCTAGCATGTCAAAGCAAGACTTAGTTAGAGTTTCATCAAAGATTATCCATTGCTCCTACATTCTGAGTGTTAGAATTAGATCCTTCTCCAACCCTTATCCTTTTTCCCTTTTTTAAAATCAAGGATCAGTAAAGACCCACATTCCAGTGGTATCCAAAGCAAATCAAACGCTTAGGTCATCAAATGTAAGTCCCCTTGTGATTCCAACAAAATCACATCATACTGCAAGAGCTTATCCACACGTAGAGAGCCTACATACCAAAACCTTGGAGTTACTCTAATTGATCCTTCGGCAAGATCTTCAGCAGTCGCGAAACTTTGTTCAAGAGAGGATAAGATACCTTGGTATTTTATTCTGCGTTCGCATGTGCATAAAAAACACATCAACAGGCCCACGACGAGAGCACACTATGCCCTGAAGTGCTTCTTCTTCTTCTTCAAGGTCAATTCAAGCACCTCGAGATTCAACTATGGCAGCTCTCATGGCTAGTTTTGCCCTCTCCCTTTGCAACTTTTTCTCTTCCCCAACTACAAGTACATTAACATCTCTTTTTATTTCTTTTGTGGCCCCAGGACATACCCTAGCATCATGCTTCTCAATGCCTGCAAGGTGGTATTTGAGGCAGTTTATGTCTCCATTTTCACATTTAATGCATATGACTGACCCAGGTTCCACTCCCTCATAGGCATACCTCCAAGTCATATCTCTAGCACCTTTAGGATGAGTGCAAATATATCCAAATGGGCATGGTTCTAGTGGCCAGTTATACTCTAAAGCTAAACCTGAACCTGAACCTGAACCTGAAGTTAAACCACCTATATTTGCCATTATAAATTAATGATTAACTGTTAACCTACACATAAAAAACGAAAAGACAAAGTTAATATTTTAGTTAAGAAAATTTAGTAAACTATCTAAATTGGTTTAAATAATTTTAGACATCATTCAAAGTTAAAAAATTTAAAAAAACTATTAGGGTTCGAATTTTTTTGAAAAACTAGAGATTCTTCAAAAAACTGTAAAAAAATCAACAAAAATTGTCAAAATGGTGTTAAATCTTGTTCCAATGAGTCTAAATCATTTTTGACTACTTAGGAATGATTTTCTATTCATCTAGATACAACAAAAAACAAATAAAATGTTTTAAAAAAACAGGGGAAAAAAAAAATCAAAAAACCTACATGGGAATCTGATTTTGCTTCAAAAACCACCTCAAATCCGCTTAGAATTGGAAAGAATCGATGGAAATCACTTTGCAAGTGTTTGGGAGAGCGTTTTTCCCCTTGCCAGCAAATTACAAAACACAAAATGATCAAATGACCTTTTTTATGTTTTTTTCTTATGTGCACAGGCGGCCGAGTTTTTAACACGGACTCGCCGAGGTTTTCGCAAAAACTCGATGAGTTTTCGACAAGTTTTTGCCAAAAACTCGGTGAGTGTAATGTCCCCTTCTCAGTGATATGCATTCAGTGGTCCATTCGCCTATTTCGGAGACCCGTAGACTATTTGGAAAGGAGAATTAGAGTTTCCAACTTTTGTGGAGTTTTGCACGAGCTTTTTAGGGTTTGTCAGGAGGGAATTCTTCAATTCTGCTTATGGTTTCCTTTTGGGTTTTCCATGAACTCCAGGGTAGCATAACATGCATTTGATTCTTTGGTGAAGTCAGAACTTACTATTTTTAGTAAGTTAGGATTTGGCTGTTTGGATGATGCAATTCTACTAAGCTTTCCAAGCTCTTTCTCTGGGTGCGAAGATTATGTTTTTCGGAGCAGTATTTCTTGACTTACTATTTTTAGTAAGTGGTTGTGTTGAGCATTTCTATTTTTAGCAGTCTCGGACAGGGTCCTAACTCTGCACAGTTTAGTGGTCTTCATCACACAGCTTCATCCTTGATTTTGGTATTAATCAGTATTGGAGTTATTAGTTATTTAACTAAATATTAATTCCTTATCCTAAGGTTTGATATTTAATTATTTTTATTACTGATTAATTGTGTTATAGGCAACTTAGGAAAAATATCTATCTGCCAGCAATATTGTTATTTTCCTAAGTCAGTGGCATTAAAAAGGTGGCGTTGAGAAAGATGAAATATTTCATGTTTATATTATTTTATATTGCAAAGTTGTCACCTAGGAAAAAGTTCGAACTTTGCCTAGGGAGTTTGGGAAAATTAACGCCATGTTTAGGGGAGGCTATGACATGAAATGAAATTGAATTTCAATGGTTTTGGGCGTCATTTGCATTTGAATTTCAAAGGGAAAAATCTATAAATACAGGTGCTTGGCCTCTCATTTGGTATCAAAAGAAAATATAATGTTATGTTGTCGGATTGATTCGAGACAATCTTCGAGGGTGAATACCTCCTAGGGCTCTTGACAGACTTCGAGTGTGAGACATCACTCCTAGTTGTCGTTGGATCTTCTAAATATGTGGTTTGTTTTCAGTGTGCATTTTCAGATTTCCAATGTGGTGTGGTTTTCAGTGTTGCTAGTTTTTGGTGTGGTTGTAGCACGTTTTAGTTCATAACTCTCAATTCGTGTGTCAGATCATTCTAGGTAGTGGCTCGTTATCTTCCAATGCCACGGGCGATCAAGTTTGTAAGTTTGTAAAGCTTAATGTTGAGTATTTAATTTTTAAATACAAATAGTACTTCTTTCCTAGCAGTAGTATGTTGGGCTGCCTGGGATGCGTGCATAAATTCATTTGGGGGTTTTGGGTGCAGTTTGTTGGTTCTAATCTCATTGCCTGTCCTGTATCTCTCATTTGCATCCGTTTGGGGGTCATTTCGTTGAGTGTGAATAGAGTTCTAAGCATTTTTGTGAGTTTCTAGGCTGCTGGTCTGTGTGTTTCCAGCGCATGGGTTGCATATCAAAATCTGAAAAATTGTTAGTTTGGACTGTTTCCTTGTGTGGAGTTGGTTTTAGAGTGTGTGGGTTCTTTGGAGTGTGTTTAGAGATGATTTGATTGTGCGGGGAGTGATTTAGAAGTTTCTGTGAGGATTTTAATGTAGCTGGTCTGTATTTCCAGCCTGTTGTTCATTCATATCAGATTTAGTTTTTTGGGGTTGAAACTGGTTTTCAAGTGTGCCTATGGGTGTGGTGTGAAGAGTCTTGGTAATAAGTTGCAGCTGTTAGTTTGGGTTTCGGCATTTGAATATCCATGATGAATCATATTGTAATGCTTGTTAGTAGTACTAACAGCAATTTATTTGAACTCTCTTAGTCCCACTGCATAAGTGGAAGAGGTTGGCCTTGCCGCCTAGTTTGGACAATGATTCTAGTAATTTTGTAATCCATGTTTGCATTGTAAAGCTGATTAGTAGTACTAACAGCTATATACTTGGATTGTTTTTCTTTGGCCCATTGCATAAGTGGAAGAGGCTAGCTTGCCGCCTTCTTATCTATTGTAACTATGTCCTCCTGTTGAATAAGCGGTTGAGTTGATTGTAATCTCATTTTCAGTCCTCCCGCTGAATAAGCGGTGGAATTGATTGCTATTTCATTTCTAGTCCTCCCGCTGCGTAAGCGGTAGAGTGATTGTTCTTCAGTTTCTTGCATCATCCTTGGCTAGTTTACCGCCAAGTGATTTTTAATATTCTCCATATCCCGCTGAAAAGTGGAAGGGGCTAGCTTGTCGCCCAAGCATTGTATTATTTCCAGTTATTTGAAGCTAACGATCCCCTCAACACCGTATGCTCTCACCTTCCCATATTGGGCACTTGGTGATCAAAAAGTGGAAGGGTTACAATTTCAGCATTATTGTATCTTCATTTCCTAACCTTAACAGGTTCTTGTTGTGATTGTAACTAGAAATAAATTGAAAAAAATTGTGGGGATATTGCAGTGAGTCACTCGCCGAGTCAAAACTCGCAAGTCAATGGCATAAAAACACCATTACAACCGCATCTTTATACACTATAAAGTTTTGGGTGTTTGTGAAATTCATTACCAAGTTGTTATTCATATTTTTGAGTGCTTTTGGCTATGATTCAGACCTGTTTACCTTTCAAATCAATGAAAAGTCCAATATTGCAGACCTGTAACCACTTTTTTACGCACTACCAAGTTCTAAGTGTTTGTGAAATTTATTACCAGGTTGCTGCTCATTATTTCTAAGTGCTTTTGGAAGTGAGTCAGACATGTTTACCCGTCATATTAGTGAAAATCCAGTTTTACAGACCTATGATTAAAATTTAAAAATATTTTCTTCGAGCATTCGAGTCTTTTTTTTTAAAATGTGTTGGGAAAAGGGGGATGGCTGGTCGTCCCCGGGATGGTTAGGGGGCGTCACGGACGTCCCCAACCATATTGGGGACCGAGGGACGTCCCCTTTTAGAATCACTATTGTCCCCAAGTTTCCAAGACATTTCCCACAGATTTTGCAATTTTGGGGAAGGCGGGGGATGTCTCCTGGCCGTTCCCAAGTCTCTGAAATGTCCCCAGTATGGGGACGAGGGATTTTAGCCCGGGGATGTGTCCCCGTGTAACGTAGATAATCTCACTCTCACCATGTTATAAATAAGAAATGAAACTTCCAGCATTTTGTAGCTCAAAAATTTGCTTGCAAATATAGTTACATCAACAAGCCCCAATTCAAAAATTGCTTCCCTTCATATAGATAGCATTCATTAATTAGAACATCCATGGCTTGAATTTCCCAACTTATTCTTGCCCTATCACTTGGTTGAGGGCAGTTATCATGATGGCTAAATCCTCCTTGAACTCATTCCTACACATGATCTTGTAAAGCCTTTTGATGGTCCTCCTCCCTCTGAACCAATATTTGTCAATTTAATTTTGGCATTCATATTTGTGGTCACTCCACATGCCTTCACATTGTCCACAATCGACTTCTTCATTTGGCAATAAGCCAAAAGCTTCATTAAGGAAATTTGGGCTAAATTTACCTATATGAAATTTTCTGTACCTATATGAAATTTTTTGTATCGAGTCATTTTAAGTCAAATGTACATCTTTCTTGGTTGAATGAGTCTTGATCAAATCCATGTTTTCCATGTTTGTGAATGTCATGTTTCTCAAGCTTTGATCAATGTCAATACATGGCCAATTGGATTTGATTTCCAACACATCAGATGAGAGGCAAAAAAGAGATTGTATGCAAAAGAAAGGCCAAAAATGGTCAAGTCATGGGAAAAATGGACACCTAGTGTATCAGAGTGCTTCTCTCCGAAGGATGGACACTTTATAGGTGTTTCAAGTAATAAAAAATGAATAGTGAATTGGAGTCCTCTTCATTCAGTGTCCAATTTTAAGTGAACTTTAAGTAAAAAATGGGCACTCCTAGCCATAAGTTGTACAATGTCAAATTAAAATTAGAATACGTGAAACTAGAACAGGCACTCCTTTCATAACTTGTACGATGTCAACATGAAACTAGAACAAAACAATGAATTAAGTGACCCTTGAAGTGCTTCTAGTCACAAATTGCCCAATTTCAACTTAAAAACATAACAAAAAGTGCCCAACTAATGTAATCGAACACTCATCTTCACTAAGCAAGCAAAATCAAGTGAAAATTAAAACAAAATGTGGACATGCAGTGTTTTGGAAAACTTCTCATAAAGAAATATCCAGCTTAAGTGAAAATCAAAACATAAAAAGTGCCCACCTAGACCACTAGAGCATTCCTCTTTACCAAATGAGCAAAGTCAAGAGAAAATTACAATAAAAAGTGGACATCTAGAACAAAGGAGCCCTCCTCTCCATTAGATTTCCAACTTAAGTTAAAATTTTGAAACACAAAAAGTGCTTGTCTAGACCATGAGCACACTCCTCTCCATTGAGTGGGCTTTTTATAATGAAAAGTAAAAATGTAGAGTCTTTATATTGGAACACCATTCCCCAAAGGAGATCCAAGTGTTGTCAAATGCAAAAAAGGACTAAGCGACCATTGGAGTCTTCTTCAGGGAGTGAACAAGTTTTAGACAAGGAGAAAACAGCAAGCAATTGAAAGGCTAAATCTGACCTTAAAGATCAAAAATTGAAAAGCTTCCTCCATAAAAGCTTTTGAACTTTGCTCTTCACTAATTCATTCTCTCCAAGCTCCATTAAAGACTATTTTTGTTCACTTTCAGTAGGGTTTTCAGTGAATTTATGGCAAGTTTTCAAGTGTTTCAAAAGGATTCAGTGACAGCACATCATTTACTCTCCATTTCCAACATCTGCAATATGTTTCCAGCAATTACATATACAGCAGCTTGACAAGATACTAAATGTCTTATCCATTCCTTCAGTCTTCATAGCACTTCAAGGTCATTGGTATGATTTTAACCAAAGTTGATCAAGTGGAGATTGTCATCGAACAAATGATAGATTGTCAGGGTTTCATCTATGACAAGACCTAGGGTTTCATGACACAGAAGAAGTCAGATTCAATTCACCAACATTGTTTGGTGAGTTGTCAATGGTCGTTAGGGTTTCAAAGTTTCTTATTATGATCGTTACCATAATCACAAAGAAGGAGCTGCATCAAGATCTTTGAAGGTATCATTCACCATCAGACTGGCTATTTTAGTTGATAACTATTATTGGAGGAGAGTTAATTTAAGATGACCTTCTAAAAGGTTTATCTATGAACAGGATATATTTAATCGAGCGTATTAGAAACATTCTTATTTTAGATCATGTACTTTAAGCTTGCTTCAATTACAAGCAAACCATTTTTAGTGTAGGAACTTGAGTATACTTTTTATTTATTTTATTTAAATTGCATGTAAATATTGTAAACATATTATAAAACAATGCTATTAACACTTAGATTAAAATGAAAAAGGTAATTAAATATGCCTACCAACTGTTGGAATTGATATTCATGCTCCTTGTTTTGCCTTATGTGTTGATTTGGTACATTGAATAGAAATTAGTGATTGTTACAGGCTTTGGATTGCATTTTTCACTAATGTGCGTGTTGAAGTTTTGTATGCAATTTCTATAATTCAATTTATCAAGCCTTGTCTATCATATTCAATCAATTCAATTTTTGTATTTTATTTGTTCTTTTTTGTCTTTACTTTTAACCAAAAAGACTAAGTGTATATTAGAAATCATAGATTAGGTCATTCGTGTTGGTCAAAGAGATATTGAATCTCTTGGTAGTATGTAGAAGTGTTGATTAGCCTTGTGCCCATACCCAAGAACAAAAAGATGGGTCTTTTCTTTAATTTTGCATGCCAAGAACCCTAATATTCTCTTGTGCATATTGCAAAAGCTAAAGTCCTCCATCACAAGTTCTAGGTTTATTATTATTTTAACATTTTGTTACAAGAGAGTTTCCCCTTGTAATCCAAAGATAAGTTTTACCTTAAATGTTATGTTTTGTGTTATCCTAAGAGGGGTAAATCAAAACACTAACATCACCCATCTTGATTTTTCTCATGATTTGCATAGTAATGCTCGACATAGGAGACCAGGAGCTCCTAGCTTTGCATTGTAATTGGGAAGGTAGCAATTTTTAATGTTAATTGCCTCTTTTCTTCAGACATTTTTTTTTTTGGCCCTTTTTTGGATTTTTGGTGAAAATGACATGAGAGGCTCAAAAGCACAATAAAAACTGTTCTTTTGGGGCTTCTATGCCACATTTGCAAGTTTGAACATTTTTTGCTAAAATGACTTCTAAGTGACAAAAAGTGGCATGAATACCAAAACCACCCTTTTTCCATCTCCTTCATTTTTTTAAAATTTTTAATTTTTTACACACATTTTTTGATATCTAAGTTAGAATCACTTTCTTTCCATCTCCATGTCATTTCTGCACTTTTTTTATTAAAAAAAAAGACAATTGAGGCTCAAAATTGATGCTTTTTTGGGGCATTAATGAAAAAAAAAATGGAATGAGAGGCTCAAAATCACAACAAAAATTATGGTTTTTGAGCATTTCTATCATTTTTGCACTTTTTCATTTTTCATTTTTTTTGCAACGATGACATAATGTTTAATTCAATGCATTAAAAAGTCTTTATTGTTTCTATACATGAATCAATGAACATTAAACATTAAAATTGATACATTATATAAATATATAAACTTGAATCTTGATATCATGTACAACCAAACTTGAAAGGCTCCTTGGGTTTCAAAGATGACAAAGGTGAGGTTAAATAGCACCCAGGTGCCACTTGTTCACTATATTGAGCTAAAACCCCAATAGACAAAGTGAGCAAGGATTGATGGATTTCTTGAGATTGCAGCTTCTAGTTAAAAATCATGTATGGGACAGGTGTAGAACAAGAAAAAAAAGAAAATTATATCAATGTTCACGATTGACCAAACCAGGTCAATATACTTGAAAGTACAACAAATTATAAGCCTCAAAAAATACTGAAAAAAGTTATGAGCATTAATGAAATAGTCTTTAGCTACCATATAGCTTTTCTTGTCTCCTACTTGAAAAAAAAAAAGTAGGAAACACGAAAATTTTAAAATGGAATGCCACCTCCATAAGGTAAAATCCATCTCATTACTATTCTGGAACACATTCTTTACACTAGACAAAGGAAATTGAAAAAGAAGTTAACGGTAGTATATCCCATCCAATGTATTGACCTTTCCTTAGAGAATGCTAAGTTCAATAGTCCAAAAGTACTTCTCCATGCAACACAAACTGCTTTGTGGAAAGCAACTCATAGAAAGGACACTGAGATGATATCCGAGAATTGTGTACACTTTCCAACTGAAGAATGGAAAGACTGATTCAAGCAACATGAAAATATCCCAATTCTGAATTAGAAATGTTAGCAAGAAGCTAAGATGCAGTAAGAACCATATGCTAATCTTAGAATAAAACAACAGAGCACATAATTTTAACATGTAAAGTTATCTATCATGCATGCAAAAAGCAACAAAGAACGAACTGGGATATAATAATCAATATCTTTTGTCTTAAAAGTACATTTTTTTTAAATAAATTTAAGCAGGAATCTTTGAAAAATAAATCTTCAACCTAGGACCATGTGATACTGCACTTAGAGGTTATTAACACCTGAGTTAGTACCCACATGTTCTCAAGAAACTCTTTGTTTTCCCATTTCCAGTCAAAAACTTAATTTACTATCATCTCAGATTAAAATTGATTGTCTTCTTCCAGATTTCAATCTTATTCTCCTCTGGCTTTTGAATAGTCTAGTCACTTCACAATTTCAGACTTTTGGTCTACAAAAATTAAAACATGTACACAGAGAGGACTTAGATTTTCAGAATTTTCCCATCCATAGTAACAAATTTCAAGGCCCGAACATGGAAAAAGACCCAATGTTTAGCATCATGTAAAGTTGCATCCAATGATCATGATAAGCACAAGCAAAGAAAATGACTTACTTGTTCCGAATGACAAGAGATTTTCTTAGTGTGTCAATAATATCATCTGTATTTGATCCACGGCCAACACATGCAAGCTTCAAAACTTGTTCCTCCTCTAGATCTAAGTTCGCTACTCTGTGAGTATAACATGTGTTATAGCAATGACATATACAGATAGGCCTCACATTTAAAACCTAAAAAAAAATGATAAGTATTACAATTTGTGAGCAGCAAGTTCTTTTGCCAGAGCTGTATTTTTCTCCAATAATTTTGAGCATTCTGTTGTTGATTTTGAAAGTTCCTGTACTAGATTAGCAAACAGTCCAATCAGAAAGTGTCTAAGTTTTAGAAAACAGGTTTTATGGATGCATCTAACTCAACTATACAAGCCACTCATTCTTTTAGATTCTCCAAGCCGATGATGACATCAGAAATGATGGAGGAACATGACAAATTACATTGCATACCTCCTGCTTTCTCAGAAGTGATGCTTCGGAACAATTTTTATCTTTGACAGCTTTTGCCCTTGCTGCATCTGCTTTTTCAGCACGATCTTTACATAAGGAGATCTACAGAAAAATTCAAAAACAATAAAAGGAAAATTCACGCATCAGAAACTTCTTCATACCATCTTTAAGGAACGCAACACAACTAATAATAAATGATCCAAATAAGATCATCAAAGTTGGTAAAACTCAGCTAACTATGCCACTGTTTTCATTCATTAGCCAGAGCAACTGATGTGACTGGAAAACATAGCATTGAGACTCCACAAATGCTGGCTCAGTCCCATGCCAAGGCAGTCTAAAAATATACTCATTGATTCCAGGCGAGTGTACCAAAAATGGAAGAAAGAAAATAGAAATAAGAGAAAAAAAATCATTAAAAGCGATTTTTTTAAAGTAAAAGTTAAAACTGAGCTTTGACCAAGTTTTTAGATGAGGCGGAATATGAGTCAAAAACCAGCTTACGGATTACTCATCAAGTCCAGGTTTGAAGATTATGCTTGAAACACTCCTTTAACGCTATTAAAGTTTAAAACAATGAATTTCAACAAAGAACAGATGAAAAAAATTGAACAAGAGTCTACAAAAGTTACAGGTAGTTCTAGCGTGACCAGGACAGCCTGAGTCAAACATGGTTAAATCAGGTTCCAAGGAAAACAGACTACAATTATGTCAGTGGCAAAGCCATCAGATGTAGCAAGTGGAAATTATGAATGTCTAGTGGCAATTCAGTTTCAAATGTGTCATAGCAGTTTCATATGTTTAAAATGTCTTATGGTAGTTTTGCCCAAGATAAAACGACCAAGTAGAGTAACAGTTGCAAATGGGATCTCTTCTGATTCCCACCTTTCAGAATTCTTGATTCAAGCTGAATTTTATGTAAATGTGAAAATATAGTGTCAAGGGTCATTGCAAACCAAGTTCCTATGGCTCTCAGAGTTCTTAGTTGAGTGTATAGGGAGTCGAATGCAGTAGAAAAGTGTGCATATAAGCAAGTTAGAGAAGTGCAAGTGTTAAGATGTTATTGTAATGATGATTGGGGTACTCAAAGCCTCAAGAAGATAGTAAGTTTGCACTCAATGGCAGAGATAGTGTCAAAAGAAGTAAAGGCATTACACTTCTCAAGTTTCATCACAATTTGAGCTTTCCAAAGTAATCTCTTGTGTTGAGCTCTATTTTTGTAATGATTTGGGATCATGTATTGTTTTAATATAATTATAGAACTATCTACATCCATTCTATAACTTAAACAACTCATTGCTAGAGCACATATTGACTGCTTCTAAAGCAAACATAGAGGGAACAGAGAGAAAATCAAGATAAGGAAGAGCCTTACTCTTCTCAAGCTTCATCCCAAATTGAGTTCTCCAAGGTAATCTCTTTTGATAAGCTCTATTTTTGTGATGTTTTTGGTTTCTTGAGCTCTCCAAGGTAATCTCTTTTGATAAGCTCTATTTTTGTGATGTTTTTGGTTTCTGTATTGTTTTAATTCAAGCATACAACTTCCTACATCCATTCCATTAGCTAAACAACACATTGCTAGAGCATATACTGACTGCTTTCTTAAACACATATAGATTGATTAACAAGAAAATCGACTAAGTTGTTGATTGGAAAGATAATAATTTGTATTGCTGGGTTAGTTACAAAAATATATGCTAATTATGGGCCAGACAGGTACCCATGTAGACATGTTGCTTGGTTTTGGTGGTTTTTCTTGTGGTTACAAATAGACATCCTTACCAAAACAGCTAGTACAAGAGAAGAACACAATGCAGTTATCTTGTGGAAAAAGATAACTACGAGAAAGTGGAATAGAGAAGTGAGAAGTATGACCAATGAAGAAGAAAATGCCACTGTGGAAAGAATATCTCAATATGTTGGGAAGTTTGACCAGTTCAAAAAGATCATGGGGGTTCTGATGGCAAAACTAGGAGTTTCAATGGAGGATCCTAAACAAAATGAGATCCTAAGAAGAGAGCAACCTCAAGCCCAGGAAAAGGCACTATACTATACCAACTAAACACATCCAAATCTAACTCCATTCAAAGCAAAAGCAAAGACTGAAATCTGACATATGAATGTGATATAAATGCTGAGAAATGTAATCATCAGTTGGTTATATTTCAGTTTACACAACATTATTGAAGAGTAGTGAATTTCTTTAAGATTGAGATTGGCTAGTCATGCATTTACTTGGTTTGAATGTTAACTTTCTTCTTTGGCTATAATAAACTACCACAAATTTGTATGTAAGGTGAATTTAAGAAGCTAATTAAGAAATAGATTTATCCTATTTATTATGAAGTAAAGCTCTATTAATTGGCAATATTTCAGGCAAAGACAAAACCAAAGTGCGCAGAAATATATAAGCAGGTTTTGCAAGAAGGCAGTCCAAATGTACAAAGAATTTCGAGATTATGACATCTTGAAGAAGTATATTGAAGGACTTCTTAGTCATCTAAGGAGATTTGTACCTAGAAATATTTCTAGATTGGAAAATAGTTCAAAGTAGTCATTCCCCCTGGTCGCAGCAGTTTTAAAACCCTAGTTGCAGCAGTCCCAAACCCCTGGTTGCGGCAATTTTAAACCTAGTCACAAATTTATATAGCTAAGTATCAATGACTAAACAAATGCAAGGGCCCAACCAGGATAAAGGTAATTAATATTTTGGGTGATCAATTATAAGGAGGCCAACTCATCAAGATGAATGAAATCAGACTTATGGCCAACCTGTCTATGTTTTATATTAAATTAAATGTATTTTGCTAGGACCAACCTCTATTATGGAGCACCCGGCTTTGGGCAAGGGTTTGGGAATAATAAAAATTATATAATTAAACCTGCTTGCTAGCCAACCTGTTTAGAAAGGTTGCAACCTTTGATGTAGAGGTGTTATATGAGAGATATAAATAAGAGCTGTTTTTGGATCATTCAAGAATCCACTCATTGCATATTATTCCTATACCAAGAGCATATTTGCAACAGAAAGAAAGCAGAGATAAAGAGCAGACAAGAAAGAGAATCAGTGATCAGGTGAATCAATCTGAGAAAGACAGATCGGGATCAAGTATCTCAAGCACATGCTTCAATCAAATCTAAGGTTCAATCCATAAAACAGAAATAGTAACTATTGTGGTCTGTGGCATGATGTAATTCTATGCACAATTACTCACATATGAATGATATGTATGCAACCTCATAATATCTAGAATATAGACAATAATGTGGATTCCTCATACATTTGAATATTGCAAACAACCATGATAGAGATAGTGAGGGCATACAAGGAAGGGGAACTGTTATGACGTCCTCTTCTAAGCACACCGCCTCATGGTGGATGACTAGTAGTGTCAAGAGGCCAAAGGGGTGCAAGGTGTGATCCCAAAAAAAAAAAAACCCTTGGGCTTAGAAGGGAAGGATACTCTGGGCACCATATTGTAGTTTCCCCTCAAAACTCTACCATGGTTGACTATTAGGTTAAGGAGTCCCAATCATAGGGACGAGAATAAGGAAGGTAAGAAGAGGGGGAGCCTCACTAGGTACACCCCCTCATATGGATGGCAAAGGGCCACATGAGGCCAAGAGGGATGGTATATCCACTCTTAGGCCTGGGGTAGAGGATCAATTCGGGCACCCTATCATGCCTTCTTATCCTAACCCTTCATGGTTGAAATCCATCAATGAATTATACATAATATGATTAAGATAATGTTCCTAACCCTAGTAGGAAAGATCTCTTTTATGAATTATATTTTCAATGATTATCTAACATGATTGCAAGGTCTCAACCAGGATCTATCTTGTTCAACAATTTAAATTGGTATATGATATCTCTAACTCTATTTCATTTCTTGCTTTGCTTGGAATTGCGAATTTAGGGCAAAAACTAGGGCATTTCCAAAAGGGGACATTACAATTGGTATCGGAGCTTTGATCCTCTGGAGGGTAAATATAAATCAGTAGATGAATTCTAGTCAATGAGAAGGGATCTAACAATACTTGTATTTGCGTGTATACTTCGTGTCTGCATATATTCATGTGTATGCTTCGTGTTTTTATTTGTATGCTCCATGTTTGATTCATACCCAATGTGTTTCCAGCATGTCTACTCCATGTATAGGATCCTTTCCTTTCACATTCACTTCTAGAGGGGCATTGATCATCCCCATCAAATGAGTAGATAGCTTCATTAGAATAGATACTTTTCTTATTCTTCTGAATCTTCTTCTTAGACCTTGACTTCTTATAGTTCTTCTAATGTTCCTTCTCTTCATCATTGCTTGCTCTATATGGACACTTAGCCATAAAAAGACCTACTTTACCACAATTGAAACATTTGAAAGGTAACTTACCTTTATACTTCTTGAAACCTCTCTACAACTTCCTTAAAAAGTTAGCTTCTTTTGGATTTGAATCATCACTAGAATCAAACTCTTCAATTTCTTAGATGCCTTGAACATTCCCTCTTTCCTCGAAGATTTGTCATTTACAATCCTCATCTCGTATGTGGTTAGAATTCCATGTAATTCATCCATAGTCAAAGTATTCAAATCGTAAGCTTCTTTAATTGTTGTAACTTTTGAACCAAACCATGGAAGAAAGGGCATCGCCCCATTGTAAATAGGGAACCCCCACTTTTTTCTGCTTTCTAGGATAGTGGTAGAGTCTTTTGCTATTAGCCTTTGCGTTGAGGAAGTGTAGTTTATCAAGTGTCCAGGAGGAAATCAAGTCAAGTCTCTCTCTCTTGATTAAGTGAAGTTAGTCAGTTGTCAAAGCTTAGGAAATGAATGATTATATGATGATCATTCCATTTGATCATCATCATTGGCTTGTGAGATGTGAGATAAGATGTCTTGGGCGAAATTTGCTCTTCCAAGGCATTGACAGTCACTTCCTTTGACCTCATAGAAGCCCAGATCAACATAGAAAACATTTTGATCAAGGATACACATTTGATGTCTTGTAGCATTCCTTCTCTTGCGGTTTGAGTGAGTAGGGTTAATGTGGTCATCCATCTAATTGATCCAAGCTTATGGTGGCAAAACATTGAATGGAGGTGTCAAGTAAGGTCAATTTGAACAAGATTGGCAAGGAGGTTTGATAGATGAATCCCTTGGATGAAATTTCACCAGTTATACAAAATTTCCTTGCCATCCAAGAGGTCTAATTGCACTTTATGGAGAAGTAAGTCGCATATGCAAAATTTGGCTAAGTATTGGAAAACTTCCTTTGCTACTTGAATGGAGCGAACTTCCTTTGCCCCCTCAATGGAGCGAACTTCCTTTGCTCCCTCATAGGAGCAAACTTCCTTCCCTTGCCATCTAGGAGGTCCAAGATACCCTTGATCATCATGAATTGCAATATGGAGCCTTTGTTAAGCAACGAATTTGATTTTTTTCAACCAGCAACCTAGCTTAATAGACATTTTTCCTATCATTCTTATAGAAATTTGATGTGTACACAAGAGTCCGTTTGAAGGTGATTTGGGGAACTTGAGCAAATGGAAGAACAAATCTTAAGCATTTCTTATGCTTCACCTTGAATGCAACCTCCCCTTTGCTCATTGATATGGCATGAAGGGGTCGAATTGATGGAATGCTATTGGAGATGGCGATTTCAACTCGCTTCCATTGCTTCCTACCAATGACCACACCAAGCAGCAGCATGAATAAACAATTTTGGCACCAAAGTTTGAATTTAAAGAAAACGTTTGAAATGCCAATCAGGTCAGCCATGTAAGGAAACAATATTAATTTTATTTGAAACAATCAAGTCGGCCTAAGAACTGAAAAGACACACCTATCCCTTGAGGGCCTATAAATGCCAAGACGTATTTAGTCATTTGATCACTTAAACAAAGCAAATTCCTTTCCTAAAAGAGCAGAGCAGCAATCTGAACCTTATAGAGCAGCGAATTAGAGCAGATACAAAGCAAACTCATTCATATACCTTCAACACACCATGAATTTCCTGAGTATTATCAGTCATCTCCTTTGATTAGAAGCATGATTAAGGATGTAGCAAGAGTGGGAAGTGTTGTATTATTTATTACACATATGATTCTTGATTCATAAATGTTTTCTTTTCAGGTCTGATACATGGGGAAGCATGTCAGCATCGTGAAGACTTCATCACATTCAAGGCATTCAAGGTGATTGCGACATTCGAGAGTTACACCAAAGAAGGACGAATTTGTGTCATGATGAACATGGAAGAAAAGTCAGATGGAAGACTCAGCTAAAAACACTTCAAGGAGGCGAATTGGAAATTAGGACAATGTTGCAATAAGAAGGAACAACATCAGCATGAAGAATTTAGATTCAGCAACAAGAAAATATTAAGGCAAGATTCGCACTACAAGGAAGTGATGAGAAATCAAGGACTCCCCAACATGAAGTCAAGAACGACACCAAGGAATGACAAAATTAAGGCTATGAATAAGGGAAGATCAATCATCATCAAATTGAGAAAACTGAATAATGTTGAGCATCAAGAGATATTACTCAATACTCATTCATGATGATGAATCAAGTCTACAAGTGCAAGTTGAGGTGGCATCCTAGTCATCACTTCGCCAATCAGAAGGTTCTACATCAGCATGTCCAGATGCGATGCACTTGACTCATCCATGGCGACAAAACTCCAATGTATCTACCCTCACTATCTATTTGTCAAATATTCAAGAGAAGACGTGTCCAAATATTGTAATTATTTAATTGGCTAAGGAGAGTTTGTTGTAACAAACCCTAATTAGGGCTTCATCTTGAAATCTCTACCATTGATCTCAAATCAATTTGAGCCTTGAATTGTAATGAGCTCTCTATATAAGGCTCAAACTTCTCATTTTAAAGGTTAATAGCAAATAGCAGGTTAATAGTTAGTAGCTCAAGAATAGTTTAGTAGAAGTTAGAAGTTAAAATAGAGTAGGAGAAGAGGAAATTGTTGCTAAGGCTTGTAATTGAATATACTCTTTTCAATGAAGATATGGTGAAATGTGTTAGTTTGTACTTCTCCTTTGCTATCATGTTGATTAGTTGAATGATAGAACGTTATGCATGATTCATGGTGAAACTCTTAATCCATACCACTAGCAGTTTGTTGATTGCAAATTCGCCTTGTGTGGTCAACTGGAATACTTGAATGAGCTTAAGTTCAATTGTTATTCAATCATTGATATGCATTCAATTAATGGTGTCTATGCTTGATAATGATTTGAAAATCATCTAATTTCCTTAGAAGATTGCACTCAGCTTTGTGGAGTTGCTGCTTTGCATGTCAAAGCAAGGCTTAGTAAAGTTTCACAAAAGATTGTCCATCTTTCCTACATTCTTAGGATTAGATTAGATTCCTTGAACCCTATCCCTTTTGCTCTTTTATTTTTCTAAGCAAGTAGTTAGAATCTAAGTTCCAGCAGTTCAAGCATTCAATTATTCAACGTAAGTCCCCTTGGATTACCCGCAATCACATCAACCATCGAGCTTATCCACAAGTCAAGACCTGACAATAGAAACCTTGGAGTCTTCCAATTGATCACATAGTTTAGCATTTGGGGAGATTTTGTTCAAGAGAGGATAAGATACCTTGGTATTTTATTCTGTGTTTGATTGTGCCTAAAAAACATATCAACAAGATCTAAGTACCCTTTTAACAAACATGGCTTCTTTCATTTCTTCACCAAGTCTTTTGATGGTGTTAACAATTTCATCAACCCGGAGTAGGAAAGTAGCAACAATTTCTTCTTCTTCATCTTTAGACTCTCAAATTGATCTTGATAGGTTTGAAGCTTTGCCCGCATGACTTTGTCATCTCCTTCATAGATATTATGCAACTTATCTCATACTTCCTTTGTTGTCTTGCAATGCATTACATTTACAAACTCAAAGTTTGATAAACCATGTAAGATAGCATTTCTCACCCTAGCATTATTCTCACAAGCTTTCTTTCCAGTCTAATCTCTTGGAGGATTTTCTAGGATCTCATTGCCATCTACAACTATTTGCCAAACATCAAACCCTAAAGCCATCAAATACACTCCCATCCTTACAAACCAAAATGCATAATTGGATCCATCAAACAATGGTGCCTTGATTGAAAAAAGACCTTCCTAAGCAACTATGTGTGCCATCTTGAATCTACCTCAAGCTATTAAACTTCTTCCAAGGAACTTAACCCTGATACCAACTATTAGGCACAAAGATATACTAAAAAGAAAGGGGCGAATCAGTATATGCCAAATTCAACTTCAAATCCAATTTAACATTAAAACCATTACCAATCTCATGTTATCATTAAATCAGCTATGCAAATGATAAACACAATCACACATCAACACATGAGAACACTAGATATACGTAGAAACCCAGAAGGGAAAAACCACGATGAGAATAGCTGCTTGGATCTACTACCCAAATCCAACCTCACAAAGATAATAAAGAACTTGCAATATTTTGTAGGCACCAACCTACAAGAATTACAACCTAAGATAGAGACACCAATCCCCTAGTCTAAAGAGTTGAGCACCATCTCAAATGATGAGACACCAATCTCAATCACAAACAAGATATATAAAAGATATGTCATGGGGACCTTCAAAGCTCAACCTTCAACACTTCTCTAATTTGATCTTCTTCAAAACACACTCACAGTGTATGAGATCTACATTTTAGTTCATACACTTCATCACATCTATATTTCTCTAAATTAAGTAGACAACATGCACAACTTTTACTGCTTCTCTGCTAAGTACCACCAACCACACAATGGAATGAATCTAATTAGGCATTATACATGCATTCCAATATTAATTACATCCTCAAGTCAGCCTAAAACATATTTTCAACATCCACAAGTCGGCCACAAGTACATTCCTTAAACCAAACGTGTAGTCGGATTGATCCTAAAGCCAAAACATTATACCAGGTTTACAATCAGAATACGCATTATCCAACACGAACCCAATTAATCCCAAAATACCTTCACGAGCTTCCTCCATCTAGCACACATTACCAAACTCTGGTGCATCCAACAAGAACATCTACTCAGTCAATGAACTAGCACTATGAACACACTGTCATCAATAACTTTTTGTACACTGAAGTTCCACCTTTGAAACTTGAATAGATTTGTCATTGTGCTTAGCCTTACTTATCTTCCAAACTGCAAACCAAAATCCATCACTACAGCAGAATGCAATACCAAACACCATGACAATGCAACTAGGTGCACATACAATTTTTGAGCGATAGACCTCAAAAACCTATTGTGAACACTTCTAGACACTAGCAAATATGTTAGACAATTAGGAACAGTTACCCCTACAAGATGTGAGCTATCTACCAATACTTGACGACTTCGTCCTTCAAATGTTTTGGCATGACATGACAAAAGTGACCAAAATTCCCATATAACTTGACATCGTGACAACACTATCAGCACCTTTGACATCAATGACAACACTTTGTTCAGCAAGGTATTATATTTTCTAATTGAAATCTCACTACTTAAAGCGATTGCTACAAAGTACCAAAAAAGTGATAAAGAGTTGCTTCATTTTTGTGAGATTTTGCCAAGATCAAGAGCTCAATGAAATGTACAAAATAGAGACACAATATAGGACAAGAACAAACTGTATTCTCATCAATAGAAAATGATCAATAATCAATTACATACTATGTAGATGAGCTTGCTTATATAGGCAAGGCTAGGGATATGTGAGCACACAAACATGACATGTGGCTCAATAAGAAACAAGGGTAGGTAGGAAATAGGTGTGGGTAGGTAGGAGAAATAATATAATAGTCCACATGAGGTGGATCACCCACTGAATGTGGAGTGTAACAACAAGATCAACACCATAAAAGGTGGAATTTCTCCTACACACACTATCCCAATGTGGCACAAACACCCAAGTGTCTCATACCCAAACTACTATGAAATGCATTTCCTAAGTAAACTTAAGTAAAGTGTAATAATATCCAAGATGAATAATTATTTACACCAACAATTTTTTATTTTTATTTTTTTGGGTCGGTAAAGAGTTGCTTCATTTTTTTACATAAAAAAGTTTTTATTTTTTTTGAACTATTTAAGAATTATTTTATTTTATTTTGTTAATAGTTATTTTATTTTATTTTAAACTATTTAAGAATTATTTTATTTTCATTTATTTAAGGGTAATCTTATTTTCATTTATTTAAAGGTTATTTTATTTTACTTTAGAATTATTTTATTTTATTATATTGTTTGCTTAAGAAATATTTTGCTTTTGTACGTAAATTAGAATTTTATTTAGTTTTTTATTAGAGATAGAAATAGGTTTTGAAGGGGCCTTGAAACCCTTTACAAAATACTAACTAGAAAGATGAGTAAAGACAAACAACAACAATCAAGAAGCCATCAACAGCCCAACAACAAAACAACAGCAAAAGACCAAAAAGGAAAAAGAAACCAACAACACAACTACAATTTCTTCAAGGTTTCTGCAACATCCAGTCCTCACTAGTTGAACATCTCTTGGAGTTTAGCAAAACTCACCAAATCTCCCTTTTGCTCTTGGAAGTTTTTCTTCTTGCTTCCCTAGGTGTGATAACTAGGCCCAACTTGTTCATAATTCTATTATTTTCCCTGGTTGAGCTGCTCTTCACGAAGCTCCTTCAACTTTTCAATGAGGATATAGATCCCCCCAACACTGTTCTAGATAGAGCATTGGCTAACCTTCACCACCCTTTCAAGGTTATTTTAATGTTTTTGACATCATGTTCCATCGCAATTGTTTTACAATCCATGTTCTATTTTCAATTTTTCATGCTTTTAATCTTATCATCGAGGTCTTTTCAAATGACACCCAAATCTACTTCCATTTTTTCGAACTTCAAAACATAGCCTACCATCCTAAAAAAGATTTTTATCTCATATGATCAACAAATCTCACCTTGTTTGCCCAGCTTATCCTGCAAAGTTTCCATTTTCATGTTAGTGCTATTAATCTTAGTATAGAGCCATTTGGTTATCCTATCTTGAGAATAAATTATGTGCCTCAAAATATCTAGAGCCTCCATTAAGTCTTTGGAGTTGGTAGCATTAGAAATTGGAAGGGGGAAATCCATAGGGACTTTAGGAGTAGGGTCAAAATTAGGTGGACAAGCGATTCCCACCCTTGGATCCACCACTTCAACATCCCCTACCACTTCAGCATCAAGTCCCTCAAAACGCCTATTCCCCTCTACCAATTGGTCATACCCAAGCACCACGATATCTTCAATAAAGTCCTACCTATCAAGACTTCCCATTTTCTCTTCTCCTTTCACCCTAGAGAAGGATTTCTCTTTTTCCTAAACATCAATTCCTACCTCAATATCTTCTTTGAGAGCAATCCTTTCTTCCATCTCATCAGTAGAATTACCTAAGTCCTCAAGCCACAAAGCAACTAAATTTCTTTTTTCTTTGGTTTCATTTAGTTAAGAGTTATTAACTTATTTTATTTCATTTACTTCAAAACTTACATTGTCTACTTGATTTTTATTTGAAGAGTTATTTTTATTTACTTAGAGTTATTTAAATTATTGAAGAGCTTTTTATGAAATTTTATACATTAATAATTATTTTATTTATTTAAGGGTTAATTGTTACTTGTTTAAGAGTTATTTTGTTTAACTTTAGAATTATTTTATTTTTATTAACTTAAGATTTATTTCATTTACTTATTTTTTTTGGCCTTTAATAGTTTTTGTTAACATATTCATGCCATTATACTCCACTTCTTGCTATCACTATAGTTACACCTTTCAGCATAATTAAAATGTGTATTAAAAATTCATGTATACATAGATGTTAAGTTAAATAGAATGTGCTAGAAATTCTAAATGATGAATTGATACAAATAAGTGTAGGATGCTTTTAAATCTTACCACACAAAAAATCAACGTTTTCATGACTTCTATTTGACAATTAGAATATCATTTTTAAGGAAAATTAAGAAATTTAGATATAAGCTACTAAAAACATTTGAGAAAGAAGAGTCTCCATTGACCGCCAACAACCTTCCCCAACAACATCAATCGCTTCAATTTGCATTCTCGTTGCTTTTATTATTTTCCATTTATGTTTAGCTAATGCCCAAATTTGGTTTTAGTCTTAGCACTTTTTGTTTAGGCAATGGTAAGAATGTTCAAGGTTTCCAGCTCGTCTTCCTTTCTCTTCTAAAATTGTATCATCATTTGCATCTTGTCACTCATTGAGGTCTAAAATATCTTGGACTACATTTCCATTCAAATGGTCTTTCCTTTCCCTAGTGTGAACTTGAAATCTTAGTGTGAACCAAATAACTATACTCTACCAAAAATTGTATAATCACTAGCACCTTGCCACACATTGAGGCCCAAAATATCCTAGACTACATTCTCATTTAGATGGTCTTTCTTTTTCCTAGAGTGAACTCAGAATCCTAGGGTGAACCAAATATCTACTCTCTAGCAAAACTAAATCGTGTTGGTAGTCCTTGTCCATCTTCAAATATAACAAAGATTAAGTGTCAAGTGAGACTTGGATATTGAATGGACAACATCAATTAAAGAAAAATAATATATGTTTTGAATTGTGATGTTAGATTTTTTTAGTGTAGTTTACATTTGTATCCTTTCTTATAAAAATTATTTGGGCATAACTTATCTAATAAAATTGATAGTAAATTTAATTGTTGAAAAATGTCTTTAAAATTAGGTTAAAGGGGCCCCATTTTTTACTTGATTTTAAAATTTTTGATAATTTTAAAGCCTATATTTAAAAAATAACATTTTTGAGGGGCTAACACTATGTATTGTTTATTAGAAAAAAAAAACATCATCTTGATGAAGATTCTCTCCTCTAATGCAGCATATGCTTTTTAAATAAATAAAAAAATCCAACCAACCCTATATTTGACTATAATGACCTATTTTAATTGTTCATAATAATTTTATATGAAAATAAATATGAAGTTTGTTCTATTGGATTGTTGATCTACGATAGGTTTATTTTAGCTTTTTAGTTTTTTTTTAATGTTTGTAATGTGAGAAAGTGGTTGAAAGATGGTTTTGATTACTTAAAAAAGCAGAGGAAAAAAGGTGCCATCACTATGGCCAAAATAATCCAACCAAATTATTTTGGCCAAAATGATTTCAATTTAAATCATAGACAATTTGTCGAGGAAAAATGAGAAGAATGGGTTTTTCTAGACTTCTTTTTACCAAAATAAGTCCAACTAGAACTTTGGCATTAGTAAACATGCCATTGTTTTGCAAGTCTTTTCTACCAAAATTGTTTTGGCTAGAACTTCAACATCCATGTACACACACAGTGTTGCACAATTTTTAGTCAAATATCATTTTGATTGAAGCTTTTTCTAGTTGAAATGCCTTAGTTGTCCTAAAGTGTGACACAACCTCAAACTTTACTCTCTTTTCAAAGAACCTTTGATTTCTTTGAATAAAATCATCAAGCAACTAGGCTTCTTTGCCCATTCCTACAAATGAATAGCGTTGGAACTATAGTAGGGTTGGAGGGGCATTCAATTACCTTATGCCCCAAATTATTACAATGGAAGCACCTAAAGGATAACACTTCATGGTATAATAATTAAATCCAAGAACCCAATGAGTGAAAGTTCTTGATAGTGTGGCAATTGGGCTCTAAATGTTGACCAAGTACCAACTCACAAGCTAGAATCAAGTGAACAATTGGACACTAGCGCTCCAGAAGGATACTAGCATGGTGCGCTAGTGTCCTCTACCCGCATTGGCATCCTTAGGATGTGTTGGTGTCCCTGAGACACACTAGAGTCCTCCAAACTGGTAATCCGCATTGACATCCTTGAGATGTGCATTCGTCCAAAAACAAAGAGCTTCTCAATCGGTCTATACGACGCCCAGGACACCCTAAACCCCTTGGTGAAGACAAATATCTCTAGGACACTCAAGATGAGAGAATTTGCTAAAAAGGTGCGGAATTGAGACAAGAGGAGTAACTCCGAGTCACCGGATCGCACCTACAAGACAAGGCAGAGTCCAATAAAACTAGAAACCACAATTGCACCTCAAGGGCACCTATCGGAGTGTCCCAAACAAGTCGAGATTGGCTCCAAAGGACTCAATCCTACTAAGGCTTGGCCAATATCTCATGACCACAAAAAGGAGATGACTAAATCAATCTCTAAAACTATAAGAAAGACATCTACATTCATTTTAAGCACCAATGGAAGTGTTTGTATGATAACCATATAATATACCAGGAAATGAAAAGCATACAAGATCATGCTTGGTAGTCGATTCCAACACCGATCCACATAAGATACACCAACTCATTACAATAAGTTACAAATTACATTCAACTCATCTTGGAGTGATCATAAATGCATAGTTCATCAATAGATACAAAGCTCATATCAAATTACACAGATAACACCTTGTGAGAATGAATAAAGGAAAAGACAAGTGTTGAGGAAAGGGGAAGAATTCTTCAAGCCACTCACGATCCAAGTCCTTTGGTCCCAACGATGGTTGGCAAAAGCCACCCAGCCGTGTGGAACCCATAGGCCCACCCCATCGTGCTCATGGAGATAGTCACACGGCCCAAATAGTCATACGAGCATAATAGGCTCACACAAGAGCAAACATGGAGCAACACTCAACATGAAGAACAACAACAATATAAGAATCATAATGCCACAACAAGTTTGAAACACCAACAATGCATCATTTGCAACATAGAGCAACAATCAAATAAGGATAGGTGGCTAAGCAAAAGCAATATCAAAGGGGAGGAAGCATCCTCAAAGGACAACAATAAGTCAAGAGGCACCTCCAAGAGCAACATCCAAAACTTGCAATCCAGCACATAACACAGCGAGATAACCAAATGCTTGACAACAAGAATTTCCATAGGCACTACTCACATCCATAAGGCTAGGTACATAGAGGACAAGAGCAAGGCGTGTCATCGCGTAGCTCGAAGGGATGGCTCACGCGGAACCAAGTAGTCCTCTCATACGAACAAGGAGACCCAATCATGCCAAATCAATGCCCCATGGACGGCCAAACCTTCCCAACCCATCCTTAGTCTATAAGTGCACTCAAGGCATGAGAGGGGCATCCACTTAAATCTTATTTAAGGTGTTATCCCAACCCAAGTTTTAATTGATGTTTTCACTTGCTTACTAAAACAACATAAATGAGTTATCCTAGTGCCCCCTTTGTGCCTCGGGCCTCATTGAACACCACTCCCATCATTGGCCCTATTACCTACCTGTTGATGTGTGTTTTATGCACATAACATTTCAAAATAAAATACCAAGGTGATTTACCCTCTCTTGAACAAAATCACCTCAGATGCTAAGAATGAGGTCAACTAAAATGATTCCAAGGTTTCTACATGTCAAGTCTTGACGAGTGGGTAACTCAATGGTCGATGTGAATTGTTGTGTTCACTTGGGGACTTACGCAAATGTTTGGATTATCTTCTTCGATCATGAAGATGCAGAATAGGTGTATTGACAACTTAAGATTTATCAATATGGCTCTGGATTTACTTCTTACTAAAAAATGGGCAAAAGGAAAAGGGTTCAAGAAATCTATTCTAGGCCTAGGAATGTAGGAAATGATGAACAGATCTAGTGGAATCAAACTAGGCAAGGTCTCACAAACAGGTATTGACACAAGCTTAGTGTAATCATCTAAGGTGTACTTAAAGATTTTCAAGCTATCACCATCAAACGTTGACACCGTCCAAGTTGATGCTTGTCAAGAGACGCGTGATAGTTAAAGTCAAGCTTACTCAAATTTCCAGTTGACCACACAAGGCGCACTTACCAGCGGCAAGAGGCTAGTGGTATGGATTAAGGATTCCACGCAAATATATTCAACAAATCTTTCACTCAATCTAACATACATGAAAATAAATTCTAATCTAAAGTTCTAATCTAACTTGGAGGAATTGAGAACCATGAATGCAAAGACAACAATTGAAGAGAAAAATCACCAGCAATTGAACGATGATTATGATTCAAATAGTTGCAACATATACCAACAATTCTACAAAAACTCTCCCTTACAAATGAGAGACAAGGAGGCATATATAGAGTCTCTTACAAAATGGATGGCCAAGATTGATACAAGATCAACGGCCAAGATCATGCCAACAAAACCCTAGAATTGCCCTAATTAGGGTTTACATCAAAAATGACACCACCTACATATGGCCCAATAAAAAGATACCTAGTCATCAAATAGAGAATCTTCTAGAAGATTCCTCCCTTCATCTCTCTCTCCTAGCATACTCAAAGAATCTAGCCAATACTGAATCTAACTCCTCTATGGAAATGCTAGGCAAGGTATCATGTTGCAAATCAATCACGTCCAGTGAATCCGAGCAAGCGTCCAAAGTGTTCTCCCAATCTGGCATGAGCTTCTGCGAACTATGAACATGAATAAACAAAGAGACCAAGTCGTTTATCTGACTCTTCTTCAAAGAGTCCAACTGGCAAAAAAACATAAATTTCATATTGTCTCTTAATTCGGCTAAGTGTAAACCACTTGCATCACTAACATCAACACCCAATAATTCCTCAATCGAGGCAAGGATCTTCATTTGAATGTCCTGAATCAATCACTCCATCTCCATACAACTCGACTGGGCATTCTCATAAGTTGATCTCTTCAGGGCTAATGAACAATACCAGCCATGGAAATCGTATCTGTCTCCACTGTGCACAATGTTCTCGCTGACCAAGGTGGAATTAGGAATCTTGTTCAAAGCCTAGAGGTGTGGAATAGTCTTTTCTTGAATAAGCCGGAATTCTTCCCAAACTCCCTCCAAATACTGGATTCTAAATACGAGCCCTGTTGTCCTATCATATGCATGGACAAACTAAGTAAGGAAATCATTTGCCTACTTTCTTGTACTCTCGATCCACTTTTCCACCTCTGAGAGTGTATCTCTCGTTGCCTCATAGTGTGAATGTATTCTATGGTCAACCGCAATAGGGGAAATAAGGATGGGATTTTCACGCCTTATCCCTGCAATATACCCTCTAAGTCTGATATTCTCTTCTCTGTACTTTTCCTTCTTCGCAATCTCTCTGTCTAACCTTCCATCGATTGCCTTGAGGTTTTCACCAACCTCCTGAAATTCTTGCTCTCTTGATGTATGACCAAGGGCAACTCAAGTGATTTGGAAATCCATAGGAGTAGCAATGTCCGCTGTCACGCCTACAATAGGAACAGCAACCTGCGCAATCCACATTCTTGTCTCATCTCTAGCTATGTGCGACAAAATTTCCCCTCTCTTGGGTTCCTTCTCCTTAGCACTCCTAGCTCGGTAGTCATCAATGTCAACAATTGGCTATAACTCTATCATTTTCTTACTTTTCTCCATACCTCTCATCAGCCAATAGAGAATAGCGGCCATCTCCATACCATCATCGAGACACATTTCTCGATCAAGTCCTCTCAATGTCGAGATAACATCATCATCATCAAGAGTATTCCTAGTCAAATCGTATATCTCATTTCCCAAACTAACTTCCAAAAGAACAGTAGGGGATCCCGACTGATCATCATTCTCATTTGGAGGTGCAGATGTCGTTGTGGCATGTAACTCCTGAATATTCTCTGGTAGTATCACTGTGTTGGAACACTGTTGGGTTTCCTTGTTCTGCTTTGTTACTTCGATCACTTTAATTGATGAGACACTGAGAGGTGGTGAAGGAGTGATAAGTGGAGGAATGATAGTCTTATGTTTCTTCTTCACCTCCTCAATCTTCTTCCCTCTGGCCTTGAATTCTCCTGGCGTGTTCTTCCTTCTCTTAGGAACTTGACTCTCTTCGTCTGCATAAATCCTAACATCATTGATAGTCCTCTGATCATCCTCGGAAGTAGACTCTTCCGGCTTCATCCTTTCATAAGTAAAGGGAACACCCATATCAACTAATTTATTCATCTATATATCTACCCATGCACGGAAGAAACTCAAGACCTCTCTCATCAATACATTCAAGTCAATCTCTTTTGACTCTAACCAATTAGGCAATAAGATTGCCTTCTTCATTTCACTCTCATATTGTGGATGCGTATGATCTCTGTCATCTAACACTTGATCAAGAATGAGGAAAAGTCCACAATTCCTCATGAAAGCCACTCACATTCTAGACCACATTCGTCTCTTCATTGCTTGCTCGTCCATCAGGTTGGCCCAATAATCTTCTATGTCTACTTTGTGGATGAACTTCTCTCCCCTGATCCTTCCAACTTTCTTATCTGGATCAAATCTTTCTCTTTTCTTGAAGTTTGCAAATCAATAGAATGCAAGCTCCTCACTCGCAGTGTTGGCGGCTAAGGCAGACTGGCAAACCTCTGATGTCTTCCCAAATAAAATAGGGAATGTCATGTCTGTCCTATGCTTCTCTTTGAATGGCATCAAACTCTAGAAGTTGTCTCACCACTTCCAACAATATCATTATGTCGGTTGGATACCTAGAAAGTCTGTAGGGTTCGGATTGAAACCCATGAATCCTAAGGTACGTGAAAGTGGGAAACTGAATATACCACGATCCATATTTCTCTATTAGCTTTGTTGCCTCCTTGGGCAATCTTCTGTGGATTCCGCCTTGCAACATCCGTGTGATGTATATAGTGAATACATCATTCACTCTCTTATAGTCTTCAATTTTGTACATGCTCAGCTGGGGGTAGCATTCATGACTCCTAAATTGTCCTTGCCCATTCCCGACTTCACCTTCGCATATCAATCCTCTGTATGAAACGAACCGTGCAAGCAGGTATACCAGGTAAGAAGTCATGGCGAATGACTTGGACCGCTCTACATTCCTCAGGTGAAAGTCTAGATTATCACTTATAATCTTAGACCAATTTAGCAATGTTCCTCTAAGACAATCCTGGATGAAATAGAACATCCATCCATCGAATATTGCTCCATGCGGCATCCCCGTCACTCTATTGAGTAGGAATATTAAGTTGCTATACTCCTCTTTGAAGTCTATGCACATGAGTGTCTTGGGAGCCTTGGAATGATGAGACCTAGGCTCAATCATCCACTCTTTGTTTATCGTATTCTTCCAAGCACCCATTGTCTTCGTGTATCTTTCTGTATATTCATCCTCAGTCACATCCTTTCCGCGTGGAATTCCGAACACCTCAGCAATAGCATCCTTAGCAAGGTGGGCAATAACAACGCCCTTAGGAGTCTTGATCATTCGCATGAGACGATCATAACATCGTGCACACTCCGGGATAAGCTCAGTGTATGGACTGTGGAAATCTAGCAACATGAAAAATACCACTCTTCATAATGTTCGCATATGCCGGGGAAGGAATCTGATTTCCGACTCCGAACATCCACTGTCGCATCTGGTTCATGTCAAGGAAATGCATGTCTGTATCTATGATCTCCTTCCATCTAGATGAAATCTTGAGCTCTGGATAAAATCCAGTCTCTAGCACCTCCAGTAGTTCTTTCCTTTCCTTAAATCTGGACTTCGACATCGAACCTGTACAAAGCTTGAAGTTAGACTTAAGGAAAATAAATAATGTTCTTGATAAAATTCTTGACTTTCTAAAGATTTTAGCTAATCAGAGCATGAAGTAAGGAAAATAGTCCGCATTCTTGGTAAATCTTGACAATTAGATTCAAAATGTGACAACGCTAAGGCATGGAAACCCTCTATAAAATTCATTAATACCTCCTTATACTTAGAAATTATGCAAACTAAAGTACAAAGGAGTATACTGAATCAACGATGACTAAGGAAAGGTGTGAAAGGTTGTGTTTTCACACAAGGTATGTTTGAGGACACCTTCCGCAGTCAACAATAGAGGTCACAAATCTGAAGACAACTTGCAACTAATAAATTAACTTCTCAAAACATGTTGCAATCCTTCAAAAATATGCACAAACTTGATAAAAATCAGTCTTGATGATGAAAATAATCAATCTTGGAAACATGAGTATGGCTAGTAAACAATAAATTTTTGAGGACAAGCAGCCAATAACACAGTTGCAGACCTTGAGACAGCCTTCTAATGGTCTGAAAATGATCCCAAAATGCATCCAAAATGTCTTCAAATGCAAATCGCTAAAGTTGCAGCTGGCTGGGCAATAAAAATTAAGTCTGAAAAATGAATGTGCAGCCAACCGTGGAGGTCACAAATCTGAAGCAAACGACAGCAAGTAGGGGGACAAAGGTGGCATCAAACATGCATGGAATCCACCAAAGTATGCTCCAAACAAAAATCGAACTTTTCCAACCATGGCGCCATTTCCAAATCTGAAAAAATGTCTTCAATGCATACTTCAATCTACCAACAATGATCTGAAAATGGTCCGAGAACAGCAAACAATAATGGTAGACAAAATCGCCAAGGCCTCAAACACCAAAAATCGCCAATTTCCACCAAAAATCGCCAAACTTGGAAAAACGCCAAACTTGGGAAAAATCGAAAATCTGGAAATGATCTTCAATGGCGGCAATGGAAAGGATTGCCAAGCTGGAGAAAATGGAGAAAAAAATCCTCAAACCAACACTTCACTTCAACACTTCGCCAAAATTCGCCAATAAGAGAGAAAAATCGCCTTTCATGGAGACACCTGACAAATTTAATAATAAAATATTGCTGGAGACACCTCTCTTATACTTGTTTTTGCCTCTCACTTTCACCACACAAGCAATGTGGGATAAAACACTTGCTTATAGACTTGTTTGGTAAAACCAACTTGCTTCTAGAAGGGTAAAAAATTAAATGCTCATTGCAAGTTATTTAATTTTGTTTTTAAATTTTAAATAATCGTCAATCATCATTTAAAAACAATTAAAATGGGGCTCATTTATTAAATATTTCAATTTTAAGTCAAATTGAGCCTCTGGGGAAAATCGATATAGGTAGGGATTAAAAAATCCCATTAAAAAATCATTTAAAACGCCAAAATATTCCCCACAAGGGAAAATCAATTCTCAGTATGGATAAAAATCCATGCTAAAACTCATCAAAATGTATACAAAATAGGCCAAGGGAAAATCGATGGGGGTATGGACAGGGAATCCACACTCCGAATTCACTTCATTTGGAAAAACACTCCCTGGTGGAATTTCGACCTCAATCAAGATGAAAATCGGGACTCAAAACTCATCAAATTGCTCTCAGTGGAAAATCGACTTGGGTATGGACTGACAGTCTGCACAAAAATCCGCATTAACTTGTCACAAAACAGCCTGGTGGAAAATCTATGGCAGTCTGGAAAGACCCTAACACTTGATCCAAACTATAGTCCGCACTCCCGGTGGAAAAACGAAGGCAGTCTGGAAAAATCCTGACACAGCCAAATTTTAATGCTTCCAAGGGAAAAACGACCCAGGCATGGATAAACAGTGGTGGAAAATCATAGCCAGTATGGATTTCAGGGGAAACCCATGTGTAGTGTGGATTTTGAGTGGGGGAAAAGGGTGGGTAGTCTGGAATATGAGGGGAAAAGCTCCTCTAGCATGGAATTTGACCTTCTAACCCTTGGAATATGGATTTCCCTTAGGAATTTGGCATTTTAACCACTCAAAATCGCTTAGAAACTTCAAAATTAGATTGGACTTAGGCAAATTTTCCAAAAAATGAGCGAAACGCAAGGAAATTTGTCGGGATAAAGTGCGAAATCAACCTGAATAACACCTAAGAGCGAGAAAACAACTCCAAAAGGTCTGAAAATACCTTGGCACTTTAAAATCACTGACGCGCATGTTTAAAAACATGTTAACGCTCAAAAAGGTTAACACTTAGACAAAATTTAGGATCATAAATATCAACGTTTGCAACTTGATCCTATAACCTCAAAAACCCTAGACGACACTAGGCATGATCAAAAACTTCGAGACTCAGGCACGGGAAACACAAAATTGCCCACTAAGCAACCAAAACCCTAACCTAACAACGCCGAAAGAAGGAAAAGAGGGGGTCCCCGTTAGCAATGGGGCGATGTGTGAAAAGGTCACAACACTACCCTAGGCTCAATGAGCCAAATCATGAAACCAATGCTAAGACCAATTACTTTCATCAATTGAGCCCAACAATTCTCAATATGCACCAAATAATCATATTTACATTGTCATTTTCACATACATCCACAATATACTCAATTGGCAATTATGCCAAGAGAACATATTCAAATCGATCCAATAATAAAATCTACTTATATACTATCATAACTCCACAAAACAGAATCATATTTAAAAACCACAAATTCCAACTTTTTATCAAATCACAATTTGGACTAAAACCATGCATGGAGGCCATCCACCATTGCCATATGGACCTACAAAAAGCTTCAAAATTCAAACTCAACCAATCAAAAATCCGGGAAAACCCAGTGATCTAAAATAGATTACACGACACTCCAAAAATGCAATAAAATTCACATTTCATCCATCCATAAAAATTTGGGCAAATTTTCTCCATTCAACCATACTTTTCAAATTTGAAAGCATACAAATTCTAAACTCGAGCAATAGATTCAAATATTCAATGAAAGACTAAATTGAAACAATGGAAGGGTTCTAAATCATCCCATAAACCATTTCCAACAAGATTTAAGCACTCAAATTGAAGATTGATGTTGTAATTTAATGCAGTAATTAGATGAGATTATTATTAAATCATCCCATAAACCATTTCCATTTCCAATAATTATATGGTTATTGTTACAATGAAATAATATTGATGTTGTAATTTAATGCAGTAATTAGATGAGATTATTATTATTGTTCTTTAGTTGATGATTAGATGTGAAAGGGATGATATTGCATCATTCGAATACATTAGAATGCATGTAATGTTAAAATCCTCTTCCAATGATTTTAGTTACTTATATATATATATATGGATATGCATGAGCAAGTACACTTGATGTGTGAATGTTTTAGTGACTGCAAGTACATGGCATCAATTTCACTTGGCTCCACAGGTCTAAGCGTGCCCATATCCCCGATAGCGGTTATAGGAGATAGCACACTGGCCATTAATGGTAGCCAACCATAGCCATTGTTCTTAATTTGGATGATTTGCTTAATTTTATTTATATCTGCCTTCGGTTACCAATTTGGTAATGTTCGGTCAACCTAATAGATATTTGTGAATGACGAGTAAAGATTGTTTGTGCATAGTCAGTCATATGTGAATTGTTGTCAATTATAGTGCATCTATTAATGATATTTTAATATTAGTGTGTGGATTTAATATTTAATTGTGTAATATGGCTTATATGTATTTGATTTAATGTGGTTTGCATGATTTTAGTTTGGGAGTCATTTTGGGGAGATAACTAATATTTGGATTTAAATTGGTTTTGTCATGCCCCTATATTGACAGTAATTTATTTGAATATATTTATGTATCCGTTAATTGTGAGTTATTGTTCATTCAATTAAAGATATGAATGAACCCTGTCATCCATATATATTAGAATGTTAAAGGGATGATATTGCTCTTTAGTTGAATTGTTCATATGTATCCGATATTTGGAGTTATTGTTCATATGTGAATTGTTGTCAATTATAGTGCATCTATAAATGATATTTTAATATTAGTGTGTGAATTTAATATTTAATTGTGTAATATGGCTTATATATATTCGATTTAATGTGGTTTGCATGATTTTAGTTTGGGAGTCATTTTGGGGAGTTAATTGATATTTGGATTTAAATTAGTTTTGTCATGCCCCTATATTGACAGTAATTTATTTGAATAACACTTATGCACGGATACATAAATATATTCAAATAAATTACTGTCAATATAGGGGCATGACAAAACCAATTTATATCTGAATATCAATTAACTCCCCAAAATGACTCCCAAACTAAAATCATGCAAACCATATTAAATCAAATACATATAAGTCATATTACACAATTAAATATAAAATTCACACACTAGTATTAAAATATCATTAATAGATGCACTACAATTGACAACAATTCACATATGACCGACTATGCACAAACAATCTTTACTCGTCATTCACAAATATGCATTAGGTTGACCGGACATTACCAAATTGGTAACCAAAGGCAAATATAAATAAAATTAAGGAAATCATCCAAATTAAGAACAATGGCTATGGTTGGCTAACATTAATGGCCAATGTGCTATCTCCTATAACCGTTGTCGGGTATATGGGCACGCTTAGACCTATGGAGCCAAGTGAAATCGATGCCATGTACTTGTAGTCACTAAAACATTCACACATCAAGTGTACCTGCTCATGCATATATATATGTGTGTGTGTGTGTGTGTGTGTAACTAAAATCATTGGAAGAGGATTTTAACATTACGTGCATTCTAATGTATTCGAATGATGCAATATCATCCCTTTCACATCTAATCATCAACTAAAGAACAATAATAATAATCTCATCTAATTACTACATTAAACTACAACATCAATATTATTCATTGTAACAATAACTATATAATTATTACCTAAATGGTCAGCATTATAACATCATCTTCATCATCTTAGCAATTTACTGAACACAACATGCATCTCATCAAATGCGTCAATAAGCATTTAACCATTTTAACAAAGTAAAACATCATAAACATAATTTACTACTTTTAGCACAACCAATCAAGCTAACATCACTTGTCACATTCCAATCATTAATTAATATCAGTATCTTAAATATGGTAACACTTCCCAATAGATCCAAAATCTAATCAGATAAGTAACCAATAGCACAATAAGGAAGCAAGCATCTCAGAGCAATTACATACTCACAAAGCACCATAATGCAATCCAACACATCACGGGTCTAGAATAATCACGAAACACATGTCAAACAAGGCATAAAATAGGCACTCAAGGCCATACACTACAATCAAATGAACATCCAAAATAAGACCAAAAACCACATAATGATTTGCATCCAAAATGCAAATGGCACAATCATAAGCACATTGCCAAATCCACATCAAGAAGCAGGAATGCAGAAGAACACATTGGAGTGGCATTACAGGAGGACACAACCAAAGCAAATTCGTGGAAAAAGGAGAAGAAAATGTGTAGGGTGAAATTGGAGGCTTTGTTTGGGGCACTGCAGTAGTTTACTAGGTGCTTGGACTGATTTTGGGTTCCATCTGTTGGTTGAAAATTTTGTACACCTGGGGGATATGCAAAATTGTGGTTTCAGCCACAGTGTGTTAGTATAATACTCTCCTAATTTAGGGAAGGCTCCCCCTATCTACAAACTAAAATAATCTAATATGGGTGAGACAGCAATCTTTCTTCTTCTTTCAAGAAAAACTATACTCTTTTCTCTTCACTGAAAAGTAATAGCAATTGAAAATAAATAACAGCAACTACAAAAATGAGACTTTTTTTGGAACATAAAAGGAAGCAAAGTTTCCATGAAAGCACAAAGACCTTCGTCACTTCCCCGGGACGAGGAAAAAGAAATGAAAGCACAGTCTTCAGCACTTCTATTGTCCTATCAACCTTTGTAGATGATTTTCTGGTAACTAAACACAGTATGTAGCAGCTCAAAATCGAACTACATGATGCGCCTCTTATGCACAAACATAGAAAATAAAAGTAGCACAAAGTCTACAAGTTACACCCTTTGCTTGAGCGTCCTACAATAGGTTCAAACGTGACAAGCAACTCAAAGTCTACAATATCAAATCTTAAAACCAATCTAAAACTCCAAGCGCAATAAGCAGCTCAAAGTCTACAAGATTGAGCTTGAATCCCTCTTGTATAACACCTCAAAACTCACAATCAATCTCCAGAAAATGTCGTCACATAACACCTTAAATCAACACAAAGTTTGATTACAATTTGCCTCTTTTAATTGATTGCAATCTGATTTACAACTAAGCTCAAAGTCTTAGAGTGTACATACAAACTGGTAGAGTCTTGTTGCATTGCCAGAAGATAAAAATGACAATAGATCCCCTCAAGTATTTATAGGAGAGGAACCTTGAGAAAAAAGTGAGAGGATCCTAACTAATTTGAGAAATTCTCTCAACCACCATGACTTATTCCAACTACAATCCTAATCTAACTCAACTTGTGGTTGCCTTGCATGTAATTACATTTTACAAAAGTGCAAGTGAAAGTGGCATTTGCAATTACAAAACTTGTTTTTACATGTAACTTGTCAAAAAAAATTACAAATGCGTAATTGAAACTATTCTAAGCGTCTGAAGACACGACTCTAACCACATCATCCTTTGTCTGTGATGATCTTCATGTTGCTTCAGGATGCTAGAACTTGAAGTATTCATAATTGATGAAGACATCTCGAACCGAAATGGGAATTTACATCCTTAACGATCTTTGTGTCCTTGGCCAACAAACTTCAATCTTATCTTCTTGCTTGGGGTAGTACTGGCTTTTCAGGAGGGAAGTTCTTTGCAAGGCTGAAGTAAGAAGCCAATCTCTGTCTTAAAAGCATTCTATGCTCTCAATCATTCATATCACTTATCCATCTCCTTGTGTGGCTCCGTCATGTTATTGTTCTCTCTTTGTATCATCCTTCAATCTTGGAATCTGCTTGCAAACTAAGGCCCATGCCTTAATTTATTGATTTGGTAGGTCGTGTGTGCAAACAGGACTGACATGGGTGAGACAAAGGGACTGCAAAAATGGGCTCACAAGTGAATTTCGGGTTTTGAGGACTGCATTACATGTGTGGAAAAACAAGAGCATTGACTTGCTATTGTGGAGAACAAACATGCAACTTAATATGTGTAATGGGTAACTACAAGTTTGCACTTGTAATTGGACCTTTAAGACTCATTTTCAAGTGTTTTTGAGTGCATTTTGGACCAATTTCGAGTTCTGGAAGGTTGACTGTAAGTGCAATGAACGGAAAAACTTTTGTGAAGACGTAATTGCGATAGGGTTTTAAAATTCTAATTGCAAGTAAACTTAGAATGGGAAAAATGAATGAAGGTGTGACGAACGAATGCAATGGTGGGAAGAGGGATTTTGACATGAGAGTAATGATGGAAAGAATGATACCAACCAATAATGTGTCATGTCCCCTCTTTAGCTCTGTCTAGCAGAGACATGTGAGTCAGCTTATTATGGGGTCTTGTAGGCTGACAATGATGGATAAAGACTCGGTGTGGTTATATAGTGTTTGGGACTTGGTGTTCTGGCAGTAGTTGATCAGTTTGGAGAAGTTCCTTATTTTTAGGAGGCAGTTCCTATGTTTATGGATGATATCCCTACTATTTAGGAGGTTATGACCATACCAAGGGTTGGGTCTCCTTGAGATTATTCCTTGGGTTCAGTTTCAGAGGATTTGGGTTTGTTTCCTAGTTTCTAGGAGCATCCCTAGATTTTAGGGATGAGATTGCCAGTGGATCCTTGATTTCCGACTTCAGTCACAGACAGGTGGCAGGTTGACTTTCTGGTTTGTGGTGTCATTTGTGCATTTTGCAGCTATTTGGGTTATATTTTTAATATTTCCTAAGTTAGCGTTTATTATTTAAATAAGGCTATGTTTATAGCCATTTTGGAGTAATAAGGGGTTTTTGGCCTCATCTGGATGCGTATCCCTTGGTGTAATAGCTCGTTGGAAAGGTCTTGGACTTTTCTAAATATTTCTCTCTTGACTCAGATCCTTTCGCCGAACAGATTTCTTTATATTTGAAAAAAGGTCGTTTTCTATGCACTTGGCAACTTAAAATGAGAAATATAACATTTTAAACCTAAACGCCACATTGAGTCACTTTTAGGGTTCAAGCTAAGTGGGAAGGTGTTATAAGGAAGTTGAGACCTAATTCTTGGGTATCTTCTACACATTTTAAATCTTGGATTTGAGATTTTGGCTCTGGAAGAGCTTTTCAGCATCTAGGACGCCAACCCCAATGCCTTGCCTGTTTGGGACGTAGCCCCCAATACAGTGGTTTGGATTTGCTTGCAGTTATTAGCATCTTGGAGATTGTACGGCACACTTTCTGGAGGTTTCAGTGTTTCTGACAAAGTTCAACATGGGGTTTGGGGGTTTCTATCCAATTGGGTGTACTTGGCAGTCGTACAGCTGTACCTGGCAGCCACTTTCCTTCCCACGTGCAGCACTTGGAGGGCTGGAATCTTGCCGCAGCTTCATTCCTGATTATATTACTCTTTCAGCATCCAAGTTGGGTTCATTCCTGATTGTAAGCTTCCTGAAATTATTGGAAATCTTCATCTGATCAAATATTTGATTTTATATTCAGAAATCTGCCTTAAATCGAATTTGTTTTGGCTGTATATGAACTTCATTTTCAGTACTTTGTTCATGTACTTGTACTTCATTTATTACTTGTTGAAAAATCATCAAAACACAAAAAGAATCCAACCCTTCTGCAACTTCTGTCTATTTCTGAAAGAAAATATTAATAAACGGGAAAAATCAATTTAAAATAATAAAAATTACAGCAGATCAGCAAAAGAGATCCATCAGGGATCTTTCATAATGGCAAACTTTATGTGACAAGGAAAGACACATTTTCAGCTTGACAACTTTGGAAAATGGGAAAAACATAACTTGCAATCAGATTTGTAAAACCTGATTTTAGAGAAAATGAGCTTCATGACAACTCTCAACATTGTATTTTTTGTAAAAAGAAGGTTAACTCTTTTTACCAAAAGGAAGAACAACATAACCAATGTTACTTGTAGTCAGGTTTTAAAAACCCGAATACAAGTAAATAGGGAAAAAAGAAAGAGTAAAATCATACAAATTCACAACGTGCATTCAAACAATCTATCAATTTGGGAAGAGCACTATGAAATCCGAATTCAAGCAAGAGCAAGATATTTACAATACATGAGCAAACTAAGAAAACAAAATAAAACCCAAAACCACATACCTTGCTTGAAGAATGCCCTAGACCAAAACAAATGAGCTTGGGAGAAACAGTAATGCTCTATAAATAGATTATGGAAGCCACCACGTTGATATTCCTTGCAGCAAATAAATGGGTTTTGCATTCAACTCATTTCACAAAAAACGGCTTGCAAGAAGAGTCACATTTGGCACCAAACACTCTTCATTGAATGCAAGATGCAAAATGTTTTGCAATAATGGCGAAATTCATGGTCAACTAAGCCAAAAACGCAGAACTAACACAGCAAAAATCAGAAGCAAAACACCTCTCATTAATATGTAAAACGTGGCAAAGATCATTGAACTCCAAAATCGTGGCAAAGATCATTGAACTCCAAAATCGTGGCAAAGATGGTAAACGGATTTAACCAAGAATGCCACAAATCGATGCCCTTGGGAAAAACGTGGTCGGATTTTAGAGATTCAATAGCAAGCAATGGCATAAGAACTTGGAAGAAAAAGATGAAATCAGGTATTTAAAACCCTCTTACAAGTTTTAAATAAAACTTACTTTTCCTTCATCCTTGCAAAATCGGGTTTTAGAATAGCAATAACACATGAAACTCAAAAATCACTTAAACACTTGTAATCGGGTTTTAAAATCACTATTACAAGTTCACAATAAAGAAAATAGGAACTTTTAAGAGAACTTGTAATTTTAAATTCACTTGCAATTTCTCTAAAAAGTTCCTACAAAACAACTTAAAAGACCAAAAAGGGAAAATGGAAAAGAAAAAGCAAATTACAAGTTATGTCATGTCCCCTTCTCAGTGACATCTCTTGGAGCACAGGATTGGCCTATCATACGACCCTCGTAGGCTGATAGATTGGATAGAGGGTCACTTCGGAGCTTGGCTCAGCTTCATGTGGCAGAGTTTGATCAGTAGGCTTTCGTTTGGGCTCGATCGGAGACTTTTTGCAAAGTTGCTATTTTTAGCAGTTCCTGGCAGTCAGTGTGGGACCCCTGCTATTTTTAGCAGTATGGCTTTGGCAGTGTTCAGAATCACTTCAGTGTTCGTCAGCTTCAGACGGAACAGTCATCGGATGAGTAACGAGAGAAATATTAATATTTAATTGTATTGATTAAATATTAATTATTTAATGATTATAATATAAAGTTATAATATTAAATTATAACTTAAGTGATTCTTTTTGAGGGGTTGCCCATCATCAGAAAGGGGCCAGTTATTGATTATAATTTATTATAATAATTTGGCTGAGGACTATGGAAGAATTAAAAGAAATAAAAGTCAAATATTTAATAAAATCCTATCTTTGTGGAAATCGCACTTTTCAATGAATAAAGGGTTTTGCCTTGAAAAGTGCGCCATTATGAGATTATTGATTGGAGAACTGATCAACTTTGATCTGAGCAAGAGACTTTAGGGTTTCAAGTTCGAATTCCTTGGGGAACGAGCCATCTCCATCGGAAGCAATTCAGAGGGTGTGAAATAACACTTGATTTATTGCCAGCAGAGGTTTCTTCATTCAGGAGGAATCACAGAGCTTCAAAGATATTCATATTCAGGGTTTACAGAGTAGTTCTTTATCCAGAGGTCATCCATTCATCTAGGCGCCCATATTTGGAGATCTGGAGAGTTTTCAAAGGAGCCGTACAAATCATTAATTGTTGTTGTCAGCCGTACCATTCAGTACAGCAGGCCGTACTTCTGTCCTTGGGACGTACTTCTCAAATCAAAAGAAACGCCTTTTCCTTTGGTTTCCAGTTTGCATCATTTGGGGCGCTGGGGTTTCAGGAGGCATTGGAGATCACCAGACAGGAGGAGAAACACATCTTCATCTCAGCCGTACCAGATTTCTGATCATCTACAGCTTGCTGTTTACCAGGTTTTTACCTCAATAAAAGCTTGTATTCTTTATTGCATGCTATCAGATCGATGTTGTATTGAACCTATATGAGCAATAGATGAAACGCCTTCAATATATCTTGTATTTCTTATGCATGTTGGCCATTTAGTATTCTTTATAGAATTTATTATTCTTTTCAAGCAAAATCGCATTTTACCATATTCATGCAAAAAAACCAAAAATTCAAAAAAACTTCAGAAAAACAGTTAGAGACAGAAATAGGGGAAATCTAGGGTTTCTACAGTGGTATCAGAGCTAAATCCTGCCATCCTGAGGGTTTAGCCATCATATGCAGCCAGAGGAGTTTGAAACATACAGGTACTATACTCGCAGACGTGCCTTGATTGACAGGCAACGCAGTTTGAGCAAGCAGCCAGAAATCATGGCTGACAGGAATGACAGGGCTGACAGAACAGATATACCTAGGACAGAAATCCCACATAATAACAGAGATCAGGACGATGCAGAGGTCTTGCATGCACTCAGAGATCTTTGTGCAGGACAACGTCGGTCCGATGATGTTTTACAGCAGGTGGCAGTGGCACTGCAGAGATTAGGTACTTCGAGGAGACCGTCACCACATCGTGACGATGACAGGAGTGATGCAGGGTCACAGAGAGCTCCTAGGACAGTGTCACGGACAGCAGATAGGCCTACTAGGCCTACTTTCACGAGACAGGAGCCCGATGAGGCTATACCAGATGAGGAGCAGAATGGTTTGTTCGCTGATACTCTTATGGCAGCAAATGAGGAATGGGAGTTGGTACCGCCTGCGGTCAGAGAGAGGATTACCTTCGACCGTTTTATCACTCAGAGGAGAGAACACAACAGGGCTCGTCAGGATTGGAGACCTCGACAGCAAAACAGTGATTTAAAACATGCAACAAACAGGCTCAATCTGGTGATGTTCGATGATAGTGGGAAGATGACAGCCCAAGCTTGGATCAGCAAGCTTGATACATTTCTCACTTTGCGTCCTATGGCTGAGAGAGACGCTATTAAATACGCTACACTGCACCTCGAGGGAGTGGCTTACGACTGGTGGCACCACGGTATGGTGACCTTACAGCATGACAGGATCACTACATACCAAGAGTTCGTGGATAGATTGGTTGAGAGGTTTGACAGGAAGGATCCGGAAACCTACTTCAGAGACTTAGCCCAGTTGAGCAGAGCGGCAGTCTAGAGGCCTATATCGGTGACTTTCAGAAGCTATCAGTTATGGTCCCGAATATATCAGAGAGGAGATTGGTAGTACTCTTCATGGAGGGGTTGACAGAGCCACTGAGAGGCTGGATTAAAGCCTTTGATCCTCCGTCATTACAGGAGGCGATGAAGAAAGCACGGAACATGGAGTTAGCAACACCGTCGAGTAGATTCAACTCCAGAGGATCTTCATCTTTCAGGGATAACAAGGGCTTTAACAGAAACAAGGATAAATCTGATTTTAATAAAGAAAAATCAGACTTTAGGAACGATTCAAAAGGTAAATCAGCAGCCCCACCTTTGGATCGTGAGGCCCTTAATGACCTTCGCAGGAAGAAGCTTTGCTTCTACTGCAAAGGACCATATGACGCCAATCACGATTGTCCTCTAAGACCTAAGGGCAAGGCAAATCGTGTGATGTGGGCATATTATGAGGACTCTGAATCAAAAAATTCCGAACAGCAAGAGCATTCAGATGATTCAGAGTCAGAGGCTCCAGAGCCTAGAGCAGAGACAGAGCCCGAGCTTCAGATACAGGAGGCCCGTTTATCTAGCATTCAGCAGGAGGGTTCTTTCTGGATTCGTGGTGTTTTAGCAGGACAGAGGGTCATTACCCTATTGGATACCGGAGCCACGCATAATTTCATAGATGCTAGATTCGTTGAGAAACGTGGACTCATCACTGAGGAGTTCGAGGGCATTAGAGTCAAAGTGGCAGATGGGTACACTTTGAGATGCGAACGCATGATTAAGGATCTCCCTTTACGCTTGAACAATTATGAGTTCAAGGCAGATTATTATGTTGTTAATATGGGGGACATTGATTTGGTCTTGGGAATGAAGTGGTTACATTCATTGGAGGAGGTCACACTTCGTCTCAAGGACATGGAGATCCGTTTTGAGGTCGACGGGAAGACTCACATACTTAAGGCAATTCGGGACAGCGACCTTAAAACAATTTATTTTCGCCGAATGGAGCGGCTCATGCGTCATGACATGGTAGAGTGGGCTGCCGAGTGTCATTTAGCACCTATACAGGAGGGACAGCAAAAGACAGAATATCATCCGGACATTCAGAAGTTGAGAATCAAGCATGACAAGGTGTTCAGTGATATTCCGCCAGGTAGACCTCCAGATAGAGGCATAGAGCACATTATTGAGCTCGAGGAGGGTGCTAAGCCCGTGATGATAACTCCTTACAAGCATCCTAAAAGATTAAAGGATGAGATAGAGAAGACAATAAAGGAGTTACTTGCTATGGGTCACATTCGACCTAGCAAATCACCGTTCGCTTCTTCGGTTGTGTTGGTGAAGAAGAAGGATGGAACGTTACGTACGTGCATTGATTACAGGGTCCTGAATAAGAGGACAATCAAGAATAGATACCCGATACCGAGGATTGATGAGCTTATTGATGAGCTCCATGGGGCATGTTCTTTTACTAAGATTGATTTACGGTCGGGATATCATCAGATTAGAGTTCGTAAGCAGGACATAGAGAAGACGGCGTTCAGATGTCATTGTGGGCACTTTGAGTTCGTAGTGATGCCATTTGGGCTCACTAATGCACCGGCCACATTTCAGTCCACGATGAAAAGGGTTTTTCATTCACAGCTGAGGAGGTTCGTCTTGGTCTTCTTTGATGATATACTCATATACAGCAGGACATGGCAGGAGCACTTAGCTCATTTGGAGACAGTGTTGAGTATCTTGGAGAGGGAGTCCTTGTACGCCAAGGAATCCAAGTGTGACTTGGGAATGACCGAATTGCTATATCTTGGTCATATTATCAGTGTCGATGGAGTGCGCATGGATCCTGAAAAGATCCGCGCCATTATTGATTGGCCCACACCGGCAAACCTGACACAGTTGAGAGGGTTTCTCGGTTTATGTGGATTCTACCGCAGATTCGTGAATGGTTATTCACGACATGCAGCCCCGATGACAGATTTAATGAAGAAGGGGGCTTTTGTTTGGACTCCTGAGGCACAGGAGTGCTTTGATAGATTCAAGGAGTTGATGACCACATGCCCAGTATTAGCACTTCCAGATTTTACGAAGCCTTTTGAGCTTCAATGTGATGCATCAGGTGAGGGCATTGGTGCGGTGCTTATGCAGGACAAGCACCCGATTGTGTACGAGAGCCGCAAGCTCAAAGGACCCGAGAGACTATATAGCATTTATGATAAGGAGATGCTCGCGATCATGCATGCCTTAGCAAAATTCAAGCAGTATCTTGTTGGCAGCAAATTTTGCATAAAAACTGATCATAATAGTTTGAGACACTTTTTAGGGCAGCGAGATCTTAATGACAGGCAGCAGAAATGGGTCAGTAAGTTGCAGGCTTATGACTTTGATATTTCATATATCAAAGGTACACAGAACGTAGTGGCTGATGCACTTTCACGTAGACCGTACTTGAGCACTATGGTTCATATCTCGGAGGATTGGAGGCATATGATAGTGGCAGAGTATGCCAAGGATAGTTGGGCCTCCAGCATTGTAGAGGGATCAGCAGTTGATACCAGGTATACACTTGTAAATGACTTGATCATTTACAAGAACAGGATATTTTTGATCCCAGGTTCTAAGGTGAAGAACATCGTTATGCGGGCCTTCCATGACATGCCTACAGCAGGACATCCCAGATACTTCAAGACCTACAGGCAGATACAGGAGAGGTTCACTTGGAAAGGGCTCAAGGGAGATGTTCTTCAATACGTGCGTGAGTGCCCTGTTTGTCAACAGAACAAGCAGGAGAACACGTACCCGGCAGGTTTACTACAGCCACTTCCGATTCCTGACAGGAAGTGGGAATGCCTGTCGATGGACTTTATTACGGGCTTGCCTAAAGCCCAAGGGCGTGATTGCATTTATGTAGTTGTGGATCGGCTTACGAAGTATGCCCACTTCTTTCCAATCACCACGACTTACACAGCTACACAGGTAGCAGAGGTATTCTTTCGCGAGGTATTCAGACTTCATGGGTTGCCTCGGAGCATTGTGAGTGACAGAGATAGTCGGTTCCTAAGTAACTTCTGGCAGGAGGTATTCAGACTTTGTGGGACCGAGCTCACTCCGAGCACTAGTTACCACCCACAGACTGATGGGCAGACGGAGATTGTGAACAAGTGGGTGGAAGGTTACCTCCGAAACTATATAGCAGGGCAGCAGAAGGTGTGGGTCAAATGGATACATCTGTGTGAGTATTGCTATAACTCGACATTCCATATGACCATTCAGATGTCACCCTTCATGGCGTTGTACGGGTATGAGGCGCCGAGTTTCCTTGATTTGCTACTGAGCGACAGTAAAGTGCCGAGTGCAGGAGGTTGGTTGCAGGAGAGTCAGGACACTATGAGGGCTCTCAAGGAAAATATAGCCAAGGCACAAAATCAGCAGAAACAGTATGCGGATCAGAAGAGGACGGAGAGGCATTTCGAGGTTGGTGACATGGTTTACCTCATGCTGCAGCCCTACCGTCAGTCCACTCTTAGGAAGAGTGGGTCAGAGAAGCTCAAGCCACGTTATTACGGTCCTTTCAGGATCCTGAGGAGAGTTGGCGAGGTGGCTTACGAGCTTGAGGTTCCAGCAAAGAGCAGGGTACACAACGTTTTTCATGTATCACGCCTCAAGAAGGCGTTGGGTCATCGTGTGGTACCGTCTGCAGTTCTACCTCCCTTGATGATGAGGGAAAGCTGATTTTAGTACCTGAGTCCATCCTGGAGTATAGGGAGAGACAGTTGCGTAGGAGGACTATCAGGGAATATCTGGTGAAATGGAGAGATTTGCCTGTTGAGGATGCTACATGGGAGAGCGAGGATATTCTGCAGCATCCGGCATTGAGATTGCTTGAGGACAAGCAATTTCAGGAGGGGCGGACTGTCATGTCCCCTTCTCAGTGACATCTCTTGGAGCACAGGATTGGCCTATCATACGACCCTCGTAGGCTGATAGACTAGATAGAGGGTCACTTCGAAGCTTGGCTCAGCTTCATGTGGTAGAGTTTGATCAGTAGGCTTTCGTTTGGGCTCGATCAGAGACTTTTTGCAAAGTTGCTATTTTTAGCAGTTCCTGGCAGTCAGCGTGGGACCCCTGCTATTTTTAGCAATATGGCTTTGGCAGTGTTCAGAATCACTTCAGTGTTTGTCAGCTTCAGACGAAACAATCATCGGATGAGTAACGAGAGAAATATTAATATTTAATTGTATTGATTAAATATTAATTATTTAATGATTATAATATAAAGTTATAATATTAAATTATAACTTAAGTGATTCTTTTTTAGGGGTCGCCCATCATCAGAAAGGGGCCAGTTATTGATTATAATTTATTATAATAATTTGGCTGAGGACTATGGAAGAATTAAAAGAAATAAAAGTCAAATATTTAATAAAACCCTATCTTTGTGGAAATCGCACTTTTCAATGAATAAAGGGTTTTGCCTTGAAAAGTGCGCCATTATGAGATTATTGATTGGAGAACTGATCAACTTTGATCTGAGCAAGAGACTTTAGGGTTTCAGGTTCGAATTCCTTGGGGAACGAGCCATCTCCATCGGAAGCAATTCAGAGGGTGTGAAATAACACTTGATTTATTGCCAGCAGAGGTTTCTTCATTCAGGAGGAATCACAGAGCTTCAAAGATATTCATATTCAGGGTTTACAGAGTAGTTCTTTATCCAGAGGTCATCCATTCATCTAGGCGGCCATATTTGGAGATCTGGAGAGTTTTCAAAGGAGCCGTACAAATCATTAATTGCTGCTGTCAGCCGTACCATTCAGTACAGCAGGCCGTACTTCTATCCTTGGGACGTACTTCTCAAATCAAAAGAAACGCCTTTTCCTTTGGTTTCCAGTTTGCATCATTTGGGGCGCTGGGGTTTCAGGAGGCATTGGAGATCACCAGACAGGAGGAGAAACACGTCTTCATCTCAGTCGTACCAGATTTCTGATCATCTACAGCTTGCTGTTTACCAGGTTTTTACCTCAATAAAAGCTTGTATTCTTTATTGCATGCTATCAGATCGATGTTGTATTGAACCTATATGAGCAATAGATGAAACGCCTTCAATATATCTTGTATTTCTTATGCATGTTGGCCATTTAGTATTCTTTATAGAATTTATTATTCTTTTCAAACAAAATCGCATTTTACCATATTCATGCAAAAAAACCAAAAATTCAAAAAAACTTCAGAAAAACAGTTAGAGACAGAAATAGGGGAAATCTAGGGTTTCTACAAGTTACAACTTTTAAACTTTCACTTGTAATTGCTTGAAAAAAACCCCTACAACTTACAAACATAAAAGATCTCTTTACTTGCAAAAGAAGGAAAATTTCCCACTTGCAGTCAAGAGGAGAAAACCCAAAATTGAAGGAAAGACCAAGCAAACGAACTCAGAACGCAATGAAATTTGAAACATGGATCAAGGATGAACTGAAGATTAGTCCACTTCAAAAAGGAGCAAAACTTTTTCCTAAAAAGCGTGCCTTAGAGTAAAATCTTCAACTTGCAGTGACTACTCTGAAACCTGAAATTGCACAAAAAGCTAGGAAAATGAAGGCCAAAACTCACCAAAACTTAGACAACGATGGCAAAGACAACCATTGATGATTTGACACTAACAAATGTGAGTTTTGCACCTCATAAAACGTGCCTTAGAGACAAAAATGACACATTTTAAGCAAAAATTTGTAGGTGTTGTCACATTTTTGAAAATCCAAAAATGAGGACAACACCATCTCAGCAGGTTCCCTTTTTTTGGTTCTTTTTGTTGTTGTTGCTGTTCACTTATCACGTTATTTAAGATTATTTTATTTGCCAGTTATGATTGCATACAAGTTAAGGGTATTAATTTGTTGCTAGGTTGACTTTAGACACTATTTAGCAGGTTTCACTCTTGCTAATGTTGCTATATATAAATCTAATTGTGTATCGAATGTCAATGATGATTGTGTCCAAGATTCAAACTATTAAAATGTTATGTGGTGATCTATGGATTGTCTTCCCGACCTTTTGGTGCATTTACATCATTTGATGTATTCTTTGTGAGTATTCGTATTACCCAACCTTTGTAAATCAAGACTTTGGATTGTCTTCGTTATATAATAGCCACTTATGTCGTGGCTGACTGAAAAATGATAGATTTACAAAGATAAATGTAATGTCCCCTTCTCAGTGATGTTTATTCAGTGATCCAATGGCCTATTTCAAATACCAGTAGGCTATTTGGAAATGAGAATTAGGGTTTCCTATTTTTGTGGAGTTTTGCACAAGTTTTTTAGGGTTTGTCAGGAGGGAATTCTTCAGTTCTGTTTATGGTTTCCTTTTGTGTTTTTCATGAACTTCAAGCTGGCATAACATGCATTTGATTCTACGGTGAAGTGTGAACTTACTATTTTTAGTAAGTTAGGGTTTGGCTGACTGGATGGTACAGTTTTACCGAGCTTTCCAAGCTCTTTCCCTAGGTGCGAAGATCATGTTCCTCGGAGCAGTATTTCTTGACTTACTATTTTTAGTAAGTGGCAGTTTGAGCATTGCTATTTTTGGCAACCTTGGGCAGGGCTCTGATCCAGTCCAGTTCAGTGGTTCTCATTGCTCAGTTTCATCCTTGATTTTTTATGATAATCAGTGTTGGAGTTATAAGATATTTAATTAAATATTATTTCCTTATCCTAAGGTTTAATATTTAATTATTTTAATACTGATTAATTTTATTTAGAATTGTGCATAATGTTGTTTTCCTAAGTCTGCTAAGCGAAATATTTATTTTATGAAGTAGGACACAAAAGTGAATGTGGAGGCATTATTTTATTTAACAAAGTGTATTTACATGCCAAAATCGTGGTATTTTCCCTCTAGGCACGATTTTTGACATATGAGTGGGACGCCATACTTGGGCCCACCTTGGGGAAATGAAATGCAAATTGAAGGGGTGAATTTGGCAGTAATTTGGATTTGAATTTCAGACTAGGAAATCTATTTATTCAGGTGCTTGGCTCCTCGTTTGAAAATCCAGAGAATTTACACCGTTATGCTGTGGAAATGGTTAGTGATTGAACTTTGAAGTTGGAATAGCTTCCTAGTTGCTTCAGTTTTGTACTTAAGATACAGTACCTAGCTAGATTGTTGATTTTGGGTGACGTTTTTGAAGAGCTTGTTTCAGTTTCAATGTGGATTTGGAGTGTTTTGTTTGCTGCTATGATTTTTGGTGTTGCTGGACGTGGTGGCTGAAGTGATCTTCTGATTGTATCTCCCTACCTATTGACCATATCATTCTAGTATTGGCTCTTTCCATCCTTACTCCCTGGGCGATATAACTCATCAAGTTGCAGACTAGTATACGAAGTTTCTGATTTATAGTTGCAAATCGAAATTTGCTGTTGGGCCGTACCATTTGGGAGGTGCCTCGGTTTGCATGCATCACTTTAAAGCTTCCATGTTGTTGGTTTGAGGTTTGAGATTGATCACCTATGTTGTTTATTTCATTTGTTTCAGATTTGGTGTAATTTAGTGTGTGGATTTGAGTGAGTTGTGATCAATTTGGTGTTGCCGGCTGAAGCTGAAGTTGTGCGTCATTGACTTTCAGATTTGTTTCAACAATTGTGGCTTACTAGAAGTTGTTTGATGGCTGTTTATTATTGTAATCTGTATTGGACATCATTTGTAATCTTCTATTCTATATTGTAAGGTTAAGTAGTAGTACTACTAACCATTTCTAGAGTGTTGCTTGCCCACTACAAAGTGGAAGAGGCTGGCTTAGCCGCCTTTTGTTAGTAATTCAGTTTTTTGTAATTCTTGTCCTCCCACTAAGTGGTTGAATGATATTGTCCTCCCGCTGAAATATGCAGTAGAGTGATAGTTTTTGTATAAATCCTCCCGCTGCATAAGCAATAGAGTGATTGTTTTGAGATTCCTTGTTGTTTTCTTGGGCGGTTCAGCGCCAAGTAGTTTAGTTTCTACCCTGCTAGATAAGCAAAAGGGGTTGGCTTGCCGCCCGTGCATTGTAATTTCAGTTCAGTTTATGTTGCTAACGATCCCCAGAACACCGTATGCTCTCACCCTCCCAGATTGGGCTCTTAGTGAACAAAAGGTGGAAGGGTTCCCTTTAAGTTGTTTTAGCTTTTTTCTCTAACCTTAACAGGTTATTGTGTTTGCATTGTAATCTTATTGTGAAAATCAAAAAAAAATTGTCGAGGTTATTACAGTGGCATCAAAGCCACACATCCTGCCAGCCTGTGCTACTGAAGGGTTCCATGAGTGACAGAGATATCAAATACTACAACCGGGAACAAAGAAGGCAGCAGTATCAGAATCTGTCAGTGCCAGTGGAAGAAACTTTTTCAGAGGTCCTGAGGAACAGGGATAAAGAAATTGATTCAGCAGATTCAATGGGAGAAAGGTTATTTGGTTAGAATGAGGCAGCAGTGGCTATGGAGAAAATGGAGAAGAAATTTGATACTATGATGGACATGATGTCCCAGATGAGAGCCACCTTTAGACAAAGTGCTGGAGGAGGGCATAGCCAAGATCAAAATCAGAATATGAGTGGAAATAATGTCAGCACTTCCAACAACTCCATTGGTAATGTAAATGGCAACAACAATGGTAGCAACAGTAGTGGAATGCCGGTTGGATCGGTGACAAGGCCGTTGCAACCAGTTTTCGTTCCAAGGAAAACATCGCCTCCTGAAGTTGAAATCCTCGTGGCTGATGAGATCCAGGCTAGTTTTGTGGAGTATGCATCACTTCCCCAAGAGATCTGAAATGTCATGTCTCTTGACCAATACATGAATCAGAAAAATAGGAGGGAAGGAAGATATGATAATCGATACCCCGCTCCAAGAGATTATCAACAAGCTCTTGGGAAGGTCACCCTAGCGCACTTTGATGGAAGTAGTAAGAGTACAACTAGAGCGTGGGTGCAGAAGTTGGACAATTATTTGTCCTTGAGGCCTATGCCCAAAGAAGAAGCCATCAAGTTTGCCACCTTGTACTTGGATGGAGTTGCTCACGAATGGTGGTACCATGGGTTGGTCACCCTTGGCCATAGCTTGATAACCACCTATGCCGAATTCACCAACAAGTCGATTGATAGGTTTGATTCTAAGGACCCAAAGGTGAAGTTTAGAGAGCTTGCTCAACTCAAACAGCAAGGCTCCTTGGACGATTACATAACTGAGTTCCAAAACCTCTCAGTTATGGTCAGCGGCATCTCAAAGAAGAGGCTAGTTGTTCTTTTCACAGAAGGTCTTGAAGAGCCTTTGAAAGGATGGGTTAAAGATTTCGATCCACCTACCTTGGTAGAGGCCATCAAAAAATCTAGAAGCATGGAGTTGGCTGCCCCAAGAAGTAAATTTCAGTCCAAGCCTTTTCCTTTCCGAAAGGATAAAAAGAAGTTTTCAAATCAGACCAAGAAGTTCCCTTCTCAGATGGATGATGAGCCCTATCAAGAGCTCCGGAGAATCTTTGCTACTCTTGCAGAGAACCTTAGGCCCCAGGACATAAATGTCATGGGAAGGGCAATTTACACCAAATGGAGTGCTACTCAGCAGATGGATCAGATTCTGAAAATTCAGAAGAGCAGACTGAAATTGAGGACAGCGAGTATGAAGAGGCTCCTGAAGGGCCTGAAAGTGAACTAGAAGATAGAGGAGTGGTTGCTCAACTCTTGAGCATTCACAAGAATGAGTCTTTTAGAGTTCGGGGAGTGATAGAAGAACATCGTGTCATTGCCCTCATTGACACAGGAGCAACTCACAATTTTATTGATGAGAGAATTGTTGCAAAGAGGGAGCTAGTGGCTGAGGAAGTAGAAGGCTTCAAAGTCATGGTAGCTGATGGCTCCACCATATCATGCAACCGAATGATTTCCAACATGTCTCTCAAGTTGGGAAATCATGAAATTAGAGATGACTTCTTTGTGGTTAGCATTGGAGGGACTGATGATGCAGTCCTCAGGATTCAGTGGCTGAGATCTCTTGGTGAGATCACATTAAATCTACAAACCATGGAGCTGAAGTTCATGTCTGATGGGAAGAAGGTGGTATTAAGAGGAATGCCAAATGGTGGTCTTAGAGTTGTTTCATTGAAGAGGATGGAGAGACTGATCCGCCATAACCAAGTGGAGTGGGCAGCAGAGTGTTTGATAATGTCGTCAAATCCATTAGAAGACAAGGATAGCTACTCTGCAGACATTCAAGCATTAATCACAGATAAGAGTAAGGTCTTTGGAAAACCATCTCTTGGTAGTTCTCCTGAGTGTATGATCATGCCATCTAATCCACTTGAAGAGAAGAGAAGTTATCCTGATGACATTCAAGCTTTGCTTACAAAAAGGAGTAAGGTGTTTGAGAATCCACCTCTTAGTAGACCTCCTGAGCGAGGTACTGAACACATTATTGAGTTAGAAGAAGGAGCTAAGCCTATCATGACTACTCCTTATCGATACCCCAAGAAGCAGAAGGATGAAATTGAGAAATCCATTAAGGAGCTTCTTGACATGGTTTACATTTGGCCGAGCAAGAGCCCTTTTGCTTCAAATGTAGTTCTGGTGAAGAAGAAGGATGGGACCATGTGCATGTGCGTGGATTATCGGGCTCTCAATCAGAAAAACACAAAGAATTGGTATCCTATTCCTAGGATTGATGAGCTACATGGTGCTATCTACTTTTCAAAGATTGATCTCAGGTCCGGCTATCATCAAATCGGGATGAGGGAATCTGACATTGAGAAGACAACCTTCAGATGCCACTTTGGGCATTTTGAATTTTTAGTCATGCTCTTTGGCTTGACTAATGCACCTGCTACCTTCCAGTCGTGCATGAACAAGATTTTTCAGAAGCAATTGCAAAAGTTTGTGCTTATCTTCTTTGATGACATCCTCATTTTTAGTAAGTCATGGAAGGAGCACCTGCAGCACTTAGATGAAATTCTCAGCATTTTGGAGTCTGAATCATTGTTTGCAAAAGAATCTAAGTGTGAATTTGGAATGAAGGAGTTGCTCTACTTGGGGCATATCATCAGTGCAAAAGGAGTGAAGGTTGATCCAGAAAAGATCAAAGCCATAGTTGATTGGCCTCCACCTGAGAACTTGACTCACCTGAAGGGGTTCTTGGGTCTATGTGGCTTCTATCGGAGGTTCATGAAGGGTTACTCTCGGATGGCTGCCCCCCTCACAGATCTCACTACAAAAGGATCTTTTGTGTGGTCAGAAAGGGCACAAGGAGGTTTTGACAAGTTTAAAGAACTTATGAGCTCATGCCCTATTTTGGCACTGCCTGATTTCTCCAAGCCTTTTGAGCTTCAGTGTGATGCATCAGGGGAGGGTGTTGGAACTGTGTTGATGCAAGACAAACACCCAATTGCGTTTGAAAGCAGAAAACTGTGAGGAGTTGAGAGATCATATTCTATTTACGATAAAGAGATGCTTGCCATAATGCATGCTCTTGCGAAGTTCAGGCAATATCTCGTGGGGAGTAAGTTTGTTGTTAAGACGGATCATAACAGTCTTAGACACTTCATGCACCAGAAAGATTTGAATGAAAGGCAGCAGAAGTAGGTTAGTAAGCTTCAGGCTTACGACTTTGACATTGAGTATGTCAAAGGAAAAAACAACATAGTGGCAGATACACTTTCACGGAAACCACATCCGAGCTCTTATGTGAGCTCACTGCTGATTGGAGGGACTTGTTGCTTGCCGATTATGCCAAAAATCAGTTTGCAACCAGCATTGTTGAAGGTACTTTTCATGATGAAAAAAATAGTACAAGGGGAGGACCCTTCTTCTGCCTAAATCTAAGTTGAAGGAGAAGGTATTAAAGACTTTTCATGACATTCCCCTTGCTGGTCATCAAGGGTTTTTCAAGACATACAAGCAGATCCGAGAGAGATTCTCTTGGAAAGGGTTGAAAAAAGATGTCTTGAAGTACATCAAGGAATGCCATACTTGTCAGAAGAACAAGGACGAGCACACTGCACCCGTCGGTTTGTTGCAACCATTGTCAATTCCTAGTCAAAAATGGGAAAGTATCTCTATGGATTTCATCACTAGGTTGCCTAGAGCTAGTGGGAAGGATTGTATCTATGTGGTGGTAGATAGATTAACAAAATTTGCTCATTTTTTCGCTATCCCCAGCTCATTTACAGCAGCTCAAGTTGCTAATTTGTTCTTCCGTGAGGTGTTTAGGCTACATGGGCTGCCTAAAAAACATTGTGAGTGATAGGGACAGCAAGTTCCTAAGCTCTTTTTGGCAAGAGATTTTCAGATTGTGTGGTACTGTGCTTACCCCAAGCACGAGTTATCATCCATAGACAGATGGACAAACGAAGATAGTAAATAAGCGGTTGGAAGGCTACTTGAGAAAATATGTTTCAGAACAGCATAAGGTATGGGTAAGACAGCTACATCTTGGTGAATAATGCTATAATTCCACTTATCACATGTCCATCCAGATGTCTCCTTTCATGGCACTCTACGGTTCGAGGCCCCTAGCTTAGCCGACTTGGTGTTTGGAGATAGCAAAGCACCCCAAGCTAGGGATATGGTTCAACAGTGTCAGGATATTTTGAAGGCATTGAAGGACAACCTCTAGATTGCACAGAATCAGCAGAAGTTGTACGCTAATCAGCAGCAAATTGAGGGTTCATTTGAGGTTGGTGATATAGTCTACTTGAGATTACAACCCTTCAGACAGTCTACTCTTAAGAAGAGTGGAGCGGAAAAGCTTAAGCCACGTTTTTATGGGCCATTCAAGATCATTAGGAGAGTGGGAGTTGTGTCTTATGAGTTGGAGCTACCAACGAGTAGTCGAGTACAGAATGTCTTCCATATGTCACGCCTTAAAAAGGTGCTTGGGCACAATGTGATACTCTCTTCTAATTTGCCTCCTTTGGAGGAAGAGGGAGAATTGGTGCTAGTTCCTAAAGCAATCCTTGATGTCAGAGAATGATTTTTAAGGAGGACTATCAAAGAGTATTTGGTTAAGTGGAAAGACTTACCAGTTGAGGATGCTATATGGGAGAATGAAAAGATTTTACAGCATCCTGGCTTGCGATTGCTTGAGGGCAAGCAATTTTGGGAAGGGCGGACTGTAATGTCCCCTTCTTAGTGATGTTCATTTAGTGATCTAGTGGCCTATTCCAGAGACCCATAGGCTATTTGGAAAGGAGAATTAAGGTTTCCTACTTTTGTGGAGTTCTGCACGAGCTTTTTAGGGTTTGTCGGGAGGGAATTCTTCAGTTCTGTTTATGGTTTCCTTTTGGGTTTTTCATGAACTTCAAGTTGGCATAACATGCATTTGATTCTACGGTGAAGTGTGAACTTATTATTTTTAGTAAGTTAGGGATTGGCTGACTAGATGGTACAGTTTTACCGAGCATTCCAAGCTCTTTCCATGGGTGCGAAGATCATGTTCCTCGGAGTAGTATTTCTTGACTTACTATTTTTAGTAAGTGGCAGTTTGAGCATTGTATTTTTGGCAACCTTGGGCAGGGCTCTGATCCAGTTCAATTCAATGGTTCTCATTGCTCAGTTTCATCCTTGATTTTTGAGGATAATCAGTATTGGAGTTATAAGATATTTAATTAAATATTATTTCCTCATCGTAAGGTTTAATATTTAATTATTTTATTACTGATTAATTTTATTGAGAATTGTGCATAATGTTGTTTTCCTAAGTTTGCTAGGCGAAATATTTATTTTATGAAGGAGGACACCAAAAGTGAATGTGTAGGCATTATTTTATTTAAAACAGTGTATTTACATACCAAAATCGTGGTCTTTTCCCTCTAGGCGCGATTTTTTACATGAGTTGTTGAAGAAAATAGCTCCGATGGAGATCTATTATAACATATTGATATTCATGTCAATATGTTACAAACCATACATATGTTTCCAGATCAATTATAACATTTTCAAAATTATACATGAATGCATACACAGTACTTTTACTAGTCATACTGTTATGCTCAGATTTTGGAATGAAATCTATACTTTATACACTTTGTATTCAAGAGAAAATGTGTATTTGAATGAATATCAACCACAGATACATGGTCGTGTTTACACCTACAAAAGGAATAAAATATGATTCAGTTTATGTAACAACAATGGCAGAAAAGAATTGAAACGGTGAAGAGATTATGAATCGAAGATCATTGATCACCTTTGCATTTGAAAGCGTGAGGAAGTGAAAACACTTGATTAAAGCACAACATAGAGAAAAGTTTTGTTTGGCTCGCACTGGAAGCACAGCATTCTTTGTTGAAGAAAATAGTTGCGATAGAGATCTACTATTACCATCTTCAGTTCTATTTGCACTTCGTGTTTCTTTGCTTGCTGCTAAGTAATTGTGCTCAAAGTATATTGCGCTTCTATATCTGTGTTGGTGTATCTTATCTTGGTTATTCGATTGTGATGACTGGGATTACGTGACCTGGCATCTTCTTGTGGCTACCGTTACTATTATCCATCTTGTTCCACCTTGGTGTCTACCGTTTTCTTTCGTATTTCCTCCATCATATTTTTTAATGCTATGTGACTGTCGGCGATGTAACTGTGCCTATGTGGCTGTCGATGACTTCTCATCTTCCATCGTGGAGACTATTTTGTATGCCATTTGATATATTATTTATATCGTGCTCCTATCTTTGCAGTTCTTCTTCCTTCGGCTGATTGATTATTGTATGCAGGTCCTTGAGCAAGTTAATAAGCTGAGGAGTTCGATCATCATTGATGTTCTGATTATTCATTTTGTGTCTTTCATAACTTCAAGGAGATTATTATTGTTTGTTCTACATTTGTAGTTTTGTTCTGAGATTATATCTCTGAGTTATATAACATTTGTAAACAATCTTCTTTAAATGTTGTGAAGTCTGAGTATCAGTTTATATTCTGAGAAGTTTAAATCCTCGATATTGTATAAGGATTAAAGGTAGATTGTTGAAGTGTGTTGTAGAAGTGAAATGTATTTATTTTGAAGTATCTCGGACTGTTTGATAGAAAGTAGTAGCTATCATTATTTGTACTGGTGATGAAATCTCAATAAAGGTTTTTATTTTGTGGGTTGGGTTTTTCACCCTCAGGTGGAGGGTTTTCCCAAGATAAGGGCTTGTGTATTTGTGTTTCATTGTTTTAATTTTTGTTCTCGGTTTTTTCTATATTCTGGTTCAAATTTTAATATGGTATCAGAGCAGGTCTAGAAGATCGATCCAGAACCAGAATTTTTAAGTTCTTTATTTCTTTCAGTTGTTTGCCTAAGTCATTCATTATGGTGAACGGATTGAAAGTAGAAGATAGACTAGATGGTTCGCCAAATTTCTCTTCTTGGAAATTTAGAATTCTGATCACTCTAGAAGAGAATGACCTCCTTGACTATGTCTCGAAAGATGTAGAAGAACCTTTTGCTGATCCAGAAAAAGTTCAATGGAGAAAGATTAAGACCATGGCTAAGAAAATTCTGACTGATTTTGTTAAGGATCATCTGGTGCCTATCATCTCTAAGTTGGATTTAGCTAAGGAAATGTTTCAGACTCTAAAAGATCTTTATGAATTCAACAATTCCAGCAGAGCTTTAGCCCTGAGACGTCAACTGCTGCATGTGAAAATGTCTAGAGGAGAATCTATTACTTCTTATTTCATGAAGATTTATGAGTTAAAAGATCAGCTCAGTGCAATTGAATATACTTTTTCTGATAAAGACTTGGTTATGTTAGCTATGAATGGACTTCCCAACTCCTGGGAATCATTCATTCAAGGCACTAGAGGAAGAGATGATCTTCCTAAATTTGATAGGCTGAGGACAGATTGCATTCAAGAAGAATGCAGACAAGAAGCAAGAGGTTATGGTCGCAAATCTCATCATGAAGATGATCATGTACTTGCTGCCCATACATCTAAAGGGAAAGGAAAGAAAGGTAACTTCAAAAGATTTAGAGACAAGAATGTTGAGTCAGCCCCTAATGCCAAGAAAAACAGGAAGGACCTTTCTAGAATTCAGTGTTTTAGGTGTGACAAATTTGGTCACTTTGCCAGAGATTGTGTATCAAAGTCTAAGCCTCAAGCAGCTACTGCAAATGTTGAGAATCCTTCTCCTCAAAGAGAGTCAAAATTCTGAAGGATTCTTATTTATTTCTGCACTTTCTAGTAATGTTCCTACAAATAGTGATACATGGTTGATAGATAGTGGAGCATCTCGTCATATCACTGGTTTTCGTGAGCACCTTTCAAACTTGAAAGAAAAAGACTCTCATCTTCAAGTTATCATTGGTGATGATGCTTGCTATTCTGTGAAGGGTGTTGATTATACTTCTTTTCAGTTGGACTCTAGTATTCTTCTTCATTTAAATGATGTCCTATTTGTTCCTGGTATTAAGAGGAATCCGATTTCTATTTCTGCATTAGAAGACAAAGGTTATCATGTTGCTTTTGCTGATGGAAAAGTACTTGCATGGAAGAACTCTAGTATTCAATCAACTCAGGTTATTGGTGTTCGCCGCCATGATAGTCTTTACAAGATTTCAGCTCGTCCTATTCAAGTCTTAGCTCATGATTCTTCAAGTTCAAGTGAGCTGTGGCAGAAAAGATTTGGTCATTTAAATTTCAGAACTTTGTCTTCAATGGAGAAGGTTGTCATTGGTCTTACTAAGCTGAATCAAAACCATGAAGGTGTTTGCAAGGGATGTGCTCTAGGTAAGAACATTAAGAGCACCTTTCATAGTAGTGAAAGTAGGGCAAAGAATGCTCTAGAATTAATTCTATCTGATTTATGTGGACCTATGTCAATTTCTTCTCTTAGTGGTTTTTGGTATTACGTCACCTTTATTGATGATTTTTCACGTAAGTGCTGGATTTACTTTCTTAAGTCTAAAGAGTCTGATGAAGTGTTGTCCAGATTTAAAGAGTTCAAAGCTCTAGTTGAAAATTTATCTAACAAGAAAATAAAAATTCTTAGATCTGATAATGGAGGAGAATATGTTTCTGGTGTTTTTCATAACTTTTGTGTTGAAGCTGGGATTAAGAGGGAGTTTTGTGTCCCTTATAATCCTCAACAAAACAATGTGGCTGAAAGAAAGAATAGGACAATTGTTGAAGCAGCAAAGGCTATGATTCATGATCAAAGTCTTCAAACATTTCTTTGGGCCGAGGCTTGCAAGACAACAGCTCACATTCAGAATTGTAGTCCTCATCAGATTCTTTTACAGGTGTCAAACAAGATGTAAGTTATTTCAAAATCTTTGGATGCCCTATTTATATTCATGTTCCTAAAGAGAAAAGATCTAAATTAGAACCTTCAGGCAAGAAAGGCATCTTTGTTGGTTATAGTGAATCTTCAAAAGTATATAGAATTTACATTCCAGGACAAAAACAAATTGAGATCAGCAGGGATGTTTCTTTTGATGAAGATGCAGCTTGCATGAAATCCAAAGAATCTTACATAGAATCTGATAAAGAAGATTTTGAGCATCCTCAAGATATAGATACAGCGGATCCGAATGCATCTTCAGACATTCGGAGGGAGTTTACATATTTAGAAGATCCTGCTAATTCAGCTGATCCAATTGATCCAGTTGACTCTATAGTTACATCAGCAGGTCCTTGTAATAGTTCAGCTAATAAGAAAAGACCTTTGTGGGCTAGACACACTATGGAAGATGCTGAAAAAATATGCAGCCCCTCATGGTACTTTTAGAGAAAGTAAAGACCTCACAAATTTGTTGGCTATGTATCTTTGATGAGTCCTATCTTAGCATCTGAGCCTTCAAGTGTTGAAGAGGCTTTAAATCAGCAAGTGTGGAAGGATGCCATGATAGAGGATATCAATCTATTATGAAAAATGATGTATGGGACATTGTTCCAAGGCCTAAAAACAAATCAATGGTTTCTTCTAAGTGGTTGTTCAAAATCAAACATGCAAATGATGGGAATATAGAAAAGTATAAGACCAGATTTGTAGCCAGAGGTTTTTCCCAAAAGGAAGGCATAGATTACGAAAAAACCTTTGCACCTGTAGCACGTTACACTTCTATCACGACTATCATAGCTGTTGCAACTGTTAAGGGTTGGAAACTTCATCAAATGGATGTGAAAACAACCTTCTTGAATGGTAAAATTGAAGAGGAGGTTTACATTGAACAACCAAAGGGCTTTATTATTCACAATAGAAACTCTCATGTATGCAGGCTGAAAAAGGCCTTATATGGTCTTAAACAAGCCCCTCGTGCTTGGTATGAGGGGATGGATCACTACCTTTTGAGCTTGGGCTTTCTAAAGAATGACGTTGATCCAAACTTATACTTCAATGTATGTGATGATAAGGTGCTGATTTTAGTACTATATGTTGATGATTTATTCCTCACTGGTAATGATGATTTCATTGACAAATGTAAGAAGGATTTAACTTCAGAATTTGAAATGAAAGATCTTGGTTTGCTACATTATTTCCTTGGACTTGAGGTATGGCAAAGACCAAATGAAATCATATTGAGTCAAGGAAAATATGCAGTTGATATTTTGAAAAGATTTGACATGTTAGAGTGTAAGTCTATAGTGACTCCTATGGAAGTAAATCTGAAGAAATTACATGATGATGCAGCTACTTCAGATTTAGTTGAGCCTACTATGCATAGACAATTAATTGGCTCTTTAACGTATTTGGTTAACACAAGGCCTGATATATACTATGTAGTTAATACCTTGAATCAGTTCATGTGTGAACCAAGGCATATTCACCTTGTGGCAGCCAAACATATATTGAGATATGTACGTGGTACAATTGGACTTGGCTTAAAATTTTCTTCATGTGTGGAGCTGAACTTGCAAGGGTTTTCTGATTCAGATTGGGCAAGCTGTGTGCCTGACAGAAAAAGCACTTCAGGTTGTTGTTTTAGCCTAGGTTCAACTATGATTTCCTGGTGCAGCAGAAAACAATCTTGTGTTGCACAAAATACAGCTGAAGCAGAATATGTTGCAGCTTGTGTGGCTACAAGAGAAGTTGTATGGCTTCGAAAATTACTTGCAGGCTTGTTTGGACAGCCTTTGGAACCTACTGTGATTATGTGTGATAATAAAGTTGTGTGAAACTTTCAGTTAATCCAGTATTTCATAATAGAAGCAAACATGTGGAAATTAAATATCATTACTTGAGAGACATGGTTCAGCGAAAAGCAATTGAACTCAAGTACATTTCTACAGAGGAGCAAACTGCAGACATTCTCACCAAGCCACTTCCAAGAGTGAAGTTCTATTACTTCTGAGAGTGAAGTTCTATTACTTCCGAGAAAAGCTCGGTATGGTGGAGAATGATGCTCTTACTGGGAGAGAGTCTCAGCTTCAGTGATACATTGCCTGTGTTTAGTGAGTTCTTCTTTGCGAGAGAAGTTCGAGGTGAAATCCCTTGTTTAATGAGTTCTTCTCTGCGAGAGAAGTTTGAGGTGAAATCCATTGGTTAATGAGTTCTTCTCTGTGAGAGAAGTTCAAGGTGAAATCCCTTGATTAATGAGTTCTTCTTTGCGAGAGAAGTTCGAGGTGAAATCTCTTGTTCCACCCTCTGGGAGTAGCTATGGTGGAAGTCATATGTATGCCTTTATGAATTTTATTTCTATTTTCATTCACCCTCTAGGATTAGCTATGGTGAATACTGTCATGTTGAGATAACAATTTTTTTATTGAGAAAAATCTGTGTTGAGATTTCGTTGACATTCTTTGGTTGCAGTTGTGTGTGCCTGTCATGTGATGACGAATTGAAGATCTCTCTCTTGCTAAGAGGGAGTGTTGAAGAAAATAGCTACGATAGAGATCTACTATTACCGTCTTCAGTTCTATTTGCACTTCGTGTTTCTTTGCTTGCTGCTAAGTAATTGTGCTCGAAGTATATTGCGCTTCTATATCCGTGTTGGTGTATCTTATCTTGGTTATTCGATTGTGATGACTAGGATTATGTGACCTGGCATCTTCTTGTGGCTACCGTTACTATTATCCATCTTGTTCCACCTTGGTGTCTACTGTTTTCTTTCGTATTTCCTCCATCATATTTTCTAATGCTATGTGACTATCGGTGATGTATCTGTGCCTATGTGGCTGTCGGTGACCTCTCATCTTCCATCGTGGAGACTATTTCGTATGCCATTTGATATATTATTTATATCGCGCTCCTATCTTTGCAGTTCTTCTTCCTTCGACAGATTGATTATTGTATGCAGGTCCTTGAGCAAGTTAATAAACTAAGGAGTTCAATCATCATTGATGTTCTGATTATTCATTTTGTGCCTTTCATAACTTCGGGGAGATTATTATTGTTTGTTCTACATCTGTAGTTTTGTTCTGAGATTATATCTCTGAGTTATGTAATATTTGTAAGCAATCTTCTTTAAATGTTGTGAAGTCTGGGTATTAGTTTATATTCTGAGAAGTCTAAATCCTCGGTATTGTATAAGGATTAAAGGTAGATTGTTGAAGTGTGTTGTAGAAGTGAAATGTATTTATTTTGAAGTATCTCAAACTATTTGATAGCAAGCAGTAGCTATCATTATTTGTACTGGTGATGAAATCTCAATAAAGGTTTTTATTTTGTGGGCTGGGTTTTTCACATTCAGGTGGAGGGTTTTCCCAGGATAAGGGCTTGTGTATTTGTGCTTCAATTTTTAATTTATGTTCTCAGTTTTTTCTATATTCTGGTTCAAATGTTAACATGAGTGGGACGCCATACTTGGGCCCACCTTGGGGAAATAATTGCAATGTGGCCAAAGCAATTACAAATCATGTAGGTAAGTTTTCTAGTTTTTCTTTTCTTCTGGCTATTATTGTAAACATTGGGATGCTAACAATGTTTGAAAGTGTGAATTCACCCTTACAAATCAAATGGGTTTTCTCTCAAGCACTTTCTCTTCCTAATGTTTCTACTTCATGTATTTTCTGATTATTTGTCAATTTTATTAATATTAGATGTATTTTATAGGTTGTTGTCAATTCTATATGCATTTGCTATCAACTTTTCAAAACTTTTCTTGCTAACTTCACATCCTTTATTATGAAATATGACATTATATCCTTGATCACACTTCTGGTTGACACTTAGTATATTATGCTTAATGTGCTCATTGGTAAAGATTGCATCTTTGTTTGATGGAATTCATCTCTGTTGGGCTGAAGAACATATCAACACATTAGATCTTACATATGTATATGTATATGTATAAAAAAATACATTTTTATATGAACAAATTCATTGAAGCTGAATGAGAACACACTTTCTGATTCTTTTTTTTTTAAATTAGAAGAGATGAAAACCTTACCAGATCACATCTCTTTCGAATGTTCTTATTTCATACAGAAAATAAACTCAAAACCATATAGGAACATAGAATTTAAGAACGTGTGCTCATATTTTCATTTTTGTATTCTGTTTATATGCAAAATGTGCATACATGTGTTACACCTTCTTAATTTTAATTCTTATCCTTGATTTACTTAAAAAGATAGAAGCGAAAGTTGTAAACGAAAAATTGTTTCTTCTATATCTATTTAACGAAAGATTGTTTCTTCTATATCTATTTCACGAAAGATTGTCATCTTTTATATTCATTTTTGGATATCAAACGAACAATAGGAAAGTTACCTTCCGGGACGGGTGCCGAATGTGGAATTTATAGAGAAAATAGTTTGTTTTTCCAAACTATGTTTATTTGCTATGCATGGCATCATACTCGGCCGAGTAACTTATTGACCATTGAAATAGATGGATTTAATTATGTTCTTTACCATATCCTTGATTTATCTTGCTTGTTTCTAAAATGAATTAGAAAATAGAAAATGCATGTATCATTCTAGGCATGCACCAGATTCCATCTTGTTTATCGAATTCCTTTTGCTAAACAATTCGTGCAAGGTCGGGTATTCTAAATAGATTAAGAATTCCGAGGAAGTGTATACTTCAAAGTTGGGTGGAAAAAGCACTTGAATCTTGTTCTCGTCTTCATTCTAAGGATTGAAGTAAAGATAGCTTTGGATTGAAGATCAATGGACGCATCTCATCCTCTACTTTTTAATTTCTTGTTAGTTGAACTTAAGGCGAATGAAAGCCTAAGTATTGTATGTAACTATGAATGATGTATAGAACGAATGAACTACTATGAAGACCCTATGTTGTAAAATACTATTTAAAATCTCCTTATTGAATAAGAATCATTATTTCAATCATAGAAATTGTGTATGTAAGGATCATATTTGAATGACAATACTGAATTAACGATAGTAGTGAAAGAAATAAATGAATTTATTTAAGAATAAAGAGTTTTCGTTTTATTATTGAAGTTAGAACGTTTACATCTTTACATCTTACAGTAATTATTATGCATCTATCTGTCTTTCCAATAGCAACCAAGTGAATGGAATTCAAAAGAGGATTAGAAGTTTCCTGTGGTCAAAAGGGGAAAGCCTCTAGAAAGATATCTACAGTTAGTTGGAAATGGTGCTGCCTTGATAAGAGCAATGGAGGATTAGGGCTTATAGACCCAAAGACTCAAGGAATTGCCCTTGCAGTCAAGTGAATTCTAAAATCCTTTTCTGGAGATGAACCCGGGAAAGTATTGGTTAGAAATAACGTTCAAATGGTAGTTCCTAAGTAGGCTAGGCAGTAGAAGGGTCTGCATCCTCAGGATTTCTTCTTTGGTAAATTCCTTGTCATGCCATTTGGTTCTAAGGTTTTAGAAGTATATGGAAGGCCTGGAAACTTGTAAGGAGTTATGTCAAAGGTGAATGACAAATTGGCAATGGCTGTAGAAAATTTTGTAGCTACAGGTTGCTATGGTGGACTCTTCAGTATAAAAATAAACCTTTGGCATTGCTTCAAGGCTGCTGTGCAAAAGCCTGGTACAGTAAAGGAATTTGTGATTTTGCTAATATCTTTGAGAGCAACCAGTTGAAGGATTGGCAATGTCTTAGCTCTGAGTTTGGGCTTCCAATTTCACAAAAGAGGAGATTTTCCATTCTGCAGAAATCATGTCAGATCTTTCAGTTTCCAATTCAACTCAATTTCAACTCTGAAATTTATGAGAACCTGGAATGGTGGGATAAAACAGCTCTCTGGAAAGTCAATTCTAGGAAAGTATACCAATCCGTCAACTCCCCCTTGGACCTTGTTTACCACTTTAACAGCAGCTGGAATCTCTACCTATCCCATTCTCAGTGGTCTAAAATCTTTAAATGTTGCTGGTCTTGTGTCATTGAGTCAAAGAAGTTCTGTTTTAGGTGGTTGCTCTTATTAAAAAAGCTTCCTGTTGACTTGAAGTATATGAATAATGGCTGTTCTACTGTTTGTAACAGTACTGAAACTGTTGAGCATTTGCTTTCTCATTGTGTTTTTGCTAAAGATGGTTGAAATAGTTTTGCTAGTAATTTTGGTGGTTGGGACAGGTCCAGTAGCTTTTCGTAAGCTAAGAATTTTAAATGATACCCTCACTATATTATATTTCGAAGTCACTGTTTTGCAGATCATATTTAGGGTGAAGGTCAAGTTGGGATATGTTGAAGCACTGCTGGGGTTTACTTGAATTGAATGCCTAGACCCTGAAATTTCCCTTCTACCTAATGGACTTTTTTGAGTCTTTTTCCAATCAGAGAATGATAGGGATTTTGTTTTGCAACATGAACCTTGGTTTTGTGGGAATCTGAGCTTGTAAATAAAACAGTGCTGTCCGCTTTTTTATTTAGAAAAAGAGAAAATTTCTGATCTTCAAATCTGGCTGCATCTTTACAAGCTACCTGTAGAGCTTTAGACATGTTGAGGTGTTAAAATTGATTGCTGCAATGTTGGGATACTTCATTGAGGAGGATGCTATAGATGCCGCAGCTCAACAATTTTCACATAAGTGTATGTTAGAACTGATCTTTCTAACCCTCTCATTCACACCATCCGCATGAATGTAGTAAGCACATGGATCCAAAACATTGTCTATAAGGGGATGTCATTTTGGTTTATCAACTGTTGCCAGATGGGACATAAGGCAATGGAGTCCTCCTATTCTAATTCCTTTGGGTTTAGAGCAACAAGGACTCAAAGGTGGAAGCAAGGAGAGGGAACCAAATATGGACTTTACAAAACCACCTCAAATTCTTTGATCTGCAGCAAGTGTAAAACGTGCAAGATCTGGTAGTAGGCACTAAAAATATTTTAGTTTCTGAAGTTGCACTAAATGTAGATGTAGAGGTGCCCAGTACTACTTTGAGTAATGAAGACTAGGGAGATCCCTTAACTTTTAATAGAGGATTACGAATTAATAACCACAGAAGTTTTAACCATCTCCCAGTCAGAAAGCCAAACCAAAAAGGCAAACTTAAGGCCCAATGGAAAGTGTGGTCGAAAGTTTGGAAGGAGAAATGGACGATGCAATTTTTGTTGATAAACAAATAACTATTGGCACGTTCTTTTCACAAGGGCACACTAAAGTTTTTTCTGGGGCTGAGGAAATCTTGGCACAGGATTATTTCAACACCTCTGGCAGTGATGCTGGAAGGGAGGATGTTGAGAGTGTGGGGTTCCTAGTCTTGGCAGGAAGCAGAGACAATAGCTCCACCGATAGATTTGCCTTCAGATCATGAGGAAAAGGGTCTGCAGCCTTCAGGATCATCTTTCTACACAGGAATTGCTCAAGTGCTTGGGAGGCTCCATGGTTCAGGATGTTCCATCTTCCGATAATCCAAAGGAGAGCAGAGGAAGGAAAACAGAAGTGGAGAAACTTCAGATGGAAGCCAAGGAAACAATTGGCAACGGCTCCTAGTAAAGCATGAAGGCTCTCTGTTCAAACGAGGGAAAGAGGTTGGCCCCTGCACCGGCCTGAATATGATTTGCCTTCTCTTTGAGGGTTGTTGTGCTGTATGTGGTTTGGCGGATGCCTCTTATGTAAATTTGTTCTCTTTCTGTTGCTGAAGATATAGGTGCTTTTGTTTTTATCGTCATCTCGTTGTGACAGATGGATTCTTTCCTCTGTTATTTTTTATGTTTGGCTATGTTGTACTCAATTCTTGGCGTAGCCGGTGTTTTTTTTGTTTTATTTTTGCTCAAAGTTGAGGGCCCCGTTAGATCGATTGTTAACCTATCAAAAACAGGTTCTAGTGGCAGCTCAAGGATGTCATAGAATGATAGCGATGTCATGAAAGATATTTCCCTTACTGGCAAATGTAATATGAATCCTATTTATTTGTTTTCCCTGTATGTTCGCTGACATGGATCATTATCAAGCATTCTATTATAGCCTGTTAACGGAAGGATAAACATATAGATCGTGAGTTTGGAGGAGATCTTGGAAAAATCTTGTAACCATTTTCTTTAGTAATTTATAATGATTCTCAAAGAATTGCTAAAAAAGAGTATTCTGGGGAGGAAAGAACCTGTTCACTTAATTCTTTCATTTGACATTGCTGAGTCTCCAAGGCAGCAGCAGCGACGGCAAGCTGACACTCTAGTTTTTTCACCGTTTCCCCTAACACCTTCATTAAACAGCGTATACCATTATGACAAACAATAATGTTGTAAAGGCTCTTTTTACTGAGAATACAAAAAGACTTGAAAAATACCAAATTGAAAAGTAAGAGCTTCTGGAAATATTGTGTGTTGTTTTTCTGTTTGCGTAGACATTCTGGATTACAAAAGACACTGAATGTGATTGAAAAAGAAAAAAGGAAAAAAACCCAATTTTTATAATAGCAGCTCTCGCTTTCAATCCAATGGTCCGTAAAAACCTCGTGTACATTAGATACGAAGTAACACCTAAAGCCGCCTAACTAACATGAGTGTCACCTCAGCATTTTCCGAATGAAGGACGGAGGAAGTCTGAGAGCTTGTTTTCTGAGTGAACTCCGACGTAGACTGAAAGTAAAGCCTGTGAACGTCTTTCCCAGAGCACGAATGTTTGCACACGGGACAGCTGGCCTTTTTGTTTGGGGGCGAGTATTCCAGCCATTGTTGCAAACTACAGAGACCAATTGTTTTCGTTAATCTAGAAAGTTAAATTACGAAAAACAAAATGCAAAATTGAAGTTGAAGTACCAGAGTTCGTGAAAAACATGGCCGCAAAGGGAAACAGACTGCAGATCCTCGAACAGGGGTTTCACATCTTCGTAACAAATTGCACAGATTATTTTGGCAGATTCGCCACCGGCATTGTCTCCGCTGCGCATTATTGGCGTAGATTTCGTGGGAGGAAAGGCGTTATAACCCTTCAAGTTACAGTCCCAAGACTTGCATTATTTTGTAACAACGCGCCAAAAGTAGTGGCGCGTATTTTGCTTTAAGCATTACCCCTCTGTTCAGCTTTTCTCTAATGGCAAAGGATCAACTGTGTTGCTGCGCCCTACAACCGTAACTAGGTACTTCAAATATTTCGTTGTATTGTATTTCAAATATTTAAAACGCCACACTTTTTTCTAACCGAATGAGCCCGGCGACACTCGAAATGGCGCCAACGAGTGCCTTCAACTTTTAAACGTACGCAAACAAGCAATATAACTTTTCCTTACCTTAAGTCAAAATTAATTCTTTTGATTTTTGTCTTGAGCCACTATTTAGTTTTGTAATGGCGAAAATATTTAGTTGTGTAATTAGTTTGTTGTGTATCTAAACAATTACGTTCTCATTAGAGTATTGTAAATGTAAGACTAAGTGTACAAGTGGTATATTTTTTTGTTTAGATTTGGTTTATAATATTTTTTTAGATCTTTTATTTGTCTTAAGCCACTATTTAGTTCTGTAATGGCGAAAATATTTAGTTGTATAATTAGTTTGTTGTGTATCTAAACAATTACGTTCTCATTAGAGTATTGTAAATGTAAGACTAAGTGTACAAGTGGTATATTTTTTTGTTTAGATTTGGTTTATAATATTTTTTTAGATATTTTATTTGTCACTTTGATCAAATTTATAAATGGAAATTTGATACAAGATATTTGTAAAGTCGTAGATGTAAACAGTAAGCTTTTATATAACACAATAGCCAAACAATACAAATAAAGCCATCCTGACATTATTAGTTCTTTCTCTGCAACTTTCCCACTTTGTCAAGCTTTTGAATTTTGAATTCCCTACGATTATAGTGCCTGTGGAAGGTGGGGGCCAACTCCCCCTACCTATTAATCCTCCACTGAACTCTACTATGGTGACAATTTTTGTCACTGAATCTCCTACTGTTAACACTTTCCTTGGGGGGAATCTGAATGCACTTTCCGAGGAGAAGAACTCCTTGTCTTCTCCACCCACGAAAGAGGTGACTGTGAATGGTGTTGAAACCGTAGTTTTCTCGAACAAGCCTGGGGTCCTTCCAATGGGACAACTTCCAATTCCAAGGTGTTTGTCATGCTTGATGAGACTATTTCCAAGGCAAGGGAAATTGAGAAGGAACAGCCTAAAGGTGGTGCATTCGATAAGGGCTAGAAGATTGTGCTTTTGGGCAATTCTCAAGGCGGGGTGGACCCTAGTTTTGTCCCAAAAAGAGTTCAAATCGAGGAAGGCAAAGCTATTGTATTACTGGACACGATAATGGATCGCATTATGCTCAACATGAACAACACTCTGGTGGGAAAATTTTCCTCTCTTAGACCCACAGTGGAGATGGTTTGAAAATGGGTTGTTGCTAAATGGAAACTCAAGGGTAGTGTTTCTGTTAGCACAATGTCAGGAGCCCTCTTCCTTTTAAAATTTATGACGGAGGAGGATGTCATCATGGTACTTTCTGGTTTTTGGGCTTATGCTAAGCATAACCTATCCCTTTGTAGATGGAAGCCTGGTTTTGATCCGATCGTTGACCTTCACAAAATGGCCCTGGTTTGGGTTTGCTTCCCAAGACTTCCTCTGGAATATTAGGATGAATCTATCTTTAGATGGATTGGTAATACGTTTGGACACTTTATTGATATGGATGATATCACCAAGACCAAGTCCAGATTGGTGTATGCTCGCTTCTGCGTTTAAACAACGATTAGTAAGAACCTTCTTAATTTTATTACTCTTAAATCTAAGTTGAGAAGATGGACCTGGGCTATAGTCTATGAGACACTTAATTTCTGACTACAAGGCTCCCGACCCCAAGCCTCTCGAGCTTAAGGAACCTATGGTCAGCGAGGACCCCTCTTCTCAAAGTGTGAGGATTATCCCTTCAGGGACAGTATCAACAATCTCTTTGACTCTCCTCATAAACATGTTGATTATACTATTGTTACTTCTGATCCTTTTGTTCCTGCGTCAACGGTTGTTGAAGCCCCTAGGATAGATCCTCAACCCATCCCTAACTCGTTGGAGCAAGTGCTATGCCCTTTTGGCATGTCAACTATTTCTCCTAGGTAGAAGTTGACTCCCTTGGAGGAGGAAGAGATTTCCAACCACCCCTCCTTCTCGACTAAAACAGTTGAGTCAAGATCAACCCCCAATTCCAAGACTCCATGTGTGGAGAATACACTGTCTGGGTTCTTTGAGACGGAGGCCCCCTCCACTTCATTGAAAACCTTCTCTTTGTTGAGGGCTTCGTTAAGAAATTGCCTCCCTTCTAGTGATGAAGGTTGGATCACACAGAGGCGAAAGACAAGACACATGAAGACTAATGTGGGGAATGACTTAAAGTTGGGTTGCCCACTATAGAGACTCTCATGCCAAAAGAAAGCAGCAATGGAAGTCGCCAACGACAAATAGAAGACCTCGGAGACATCAATTAAAGGCAAAAAATGAAAATCCTTTCATGGAATATGTAGGGCCTCAACAACCCATAGAAGCAGTATGCCTTCAAGAATTATATTTTGCAAATAAGATTGAAGTTCTTTTGCTTCAGGAGGTCAAAATGATTGACACCCTGTTTGCTGCCATTGCTGATAAAAGTTGGCCTGGCTCTAAGTTCCTCATTAGTAATTCTATTGGATCCTTGGGTGGTGTGGTCACCATGTGGGATCCCACATGGATTTCAAGTACCTTTGTCTCCTCCTCTCCCAACTTTCTCTTTACCAAGCTATCTACACATTTTGGCATCTAGTTTCTTATCAATATTTATGCCCCCAATACTAGATTGGGTCATCTTTCCCTTTGGGAAGACATTTCTTCTCTTCTCCAAAATGATCCTGATGCCCACTAGATGCTTGTTGGGTTTTTCAACTCCCCCGTTTTCCCTTTGGAGAAGCTTAGTGGTCTCAAGGGTTACTTGGAAAGTATGATGGACCTAGCTGAATTCATCTATAAGAATGGACTTCTTGATGTGGAGCTTGTTGGACAAAGATTTAACTACTCCAGCCACATGAAGGGGGGGCATCTCATTCAAGTCAAACTATTCCTCATCTCAGGCAACTATGACTTAGGCTTTAATGCCTCCTTATCTACTTTACCTCACACGATGTCTGATCATAATCCCATCCTTTTGTTGTGTCCTCCCCAACATGTTAAGGGAAGCTACCCTTTTCAGTATGAAATCATCTGGGCCTCTCACCTTGAGTTTAGAGATTGTATCAAAAGTTGATGGAACTCACCAGTTCATGGTACACCTATGTATAGGGTCTCACAGAAACTAGAGTTGATTCATAGGAATGTTAAGGGATGGAATAAGACTACCTTTGGAAACATTTCCCAACAGAAAAAAGCAACTAAAAGACAAGCTAACTGCAATTCATGAATGAATTGACTAAGGGGACCGTTGGTCCTCACAACTGGAATAATAACTAGGTTTTGAAACCCCAGCTTAGGTATTGGACATCTTTACTGAGTAGCTACCTTTCCTATGGAAAAGATTCATTTACTTTATCAACCAGGGTCGTGAACTTGAAATGGGTCGACATTGTATGTGCACTAACCTGAAGTTGAAGCCATTATATCCTACTGCGGGAAAAGGAAATTTTATGAAAGAAATATATAGGAACATAATGACTTAACAATTTATCAAAACTCACAATTGAAAGCGACTTAAGAAACTGCTACTAATGACAATACTCTGGTTAGTGGACAAGAACTACTATGTCTGCTTTGGTTGCAGGAAGAGTCGAACACCAAAACAACAACTATAACGAAACATGGGGGGAGCCAGGAAGCGGGTTGAGTCGCCGAGTTGTGAGTAGTTGAAGAAGAACCAAAAAAATTAGAAGCTTCTTGTGAAAGGGGGTGTTACTCTCTTCATTTAGAAAATGTAGGGGGTTAACAAGGATGTTACTGCTTATTTTGATAAGCATTGGAAGGATGGCACCATTATTCTGCATGGGCGCAAGATAACGGTGGATGAGAGTTTGATAGATGAAGTTTCGGGTCTTTCCTCTGACGGCATGAAATACTGCAAAGATAGAAATTACACGGAGACTGAGGTACAAAATTTTCCGAAATCTGAGAAGGAAATGGGGAAGCTCGTGAAGAAGACTGTTGGCTACTATGACATCAGTGTTCTCAAGGATATTTGGGCCCAACTCCTTAAGGTACTAATGGATTACTTTACTCTTGATGGGTGGTTTTTTTTTATAATGCCTGGTAAACTTTTTAACCTGACCGGTGACGCTGGCATGACACGCCCTTCGGCTCCACGTGAAACGCTTTTGACCTGGAGCTATGAACCAGTGAGGCCACAATCAGGGGACCTCATCCCCACACTTCGTTTGTTTAAACCCTCGAGCACAACGACCCAGCGAAGACACAAGGCTTGCGAGCACAATGGCCCAACAGAGGTTTGAACCTTGGTGGTTGCTTCACTAATGAAATGTTTTAACCGTGACACCACATGTTTGAAGACACTCTTGATGGGTGTTTTACTAGGGTTTATGGCCACCATTTTGTTCTATTAAATCATTTATGCCATAATGTTAGGGTCTCTTTTCCTTTCTTCTTGATGTGCTCACTTCAGGCTAACTTCAGAGCTCATAGGAAGAACTTGGCCAAGCACCCTATCCTTCATGAAGGGTTGCTTGTGTTAATTGATACTCATTTTTGTTCCCTTCCTACCCCTTCTTCTTATATCCCCACTTCTTCGAATCACAATACTAATGCAGGGGAATTTGAGGATGAGGAATTCAGTTCGGATTCGAAAGATGAAACTTTCTCTCCTCCTAAAAAGCTAAAATTGAGAACACCCCTAAAGCCAAACCTAATATGGGTAAGGGTAAGAAGGGTTTGAAATAGGTTGTTGTCTCCTCTTCTACCTTTGCCGATAATGAAGTTTTTGCTTCTGGTGGCCATAGGAGGAATTCTGAGGATAATGCGATCAATAAGAGAGTTAGCCCAGAGCCTAGGAGTTAGAATTATGAAATACCCCCTTCACCTCCTCATTGGGAGACTTATAAAACTACTGGGGTTGTACTTTAGAAGGACCTTCATGCCAAGATTTTTGAGCTTAATGACAAAAGGGACGATTATATGGACATCCTGGGTATGGCTAGAGACCATGCCATTGATACTTTTATTCTTTTCAAATTTCTTTTCCATGAAATCAAAGAGGTTAAACTCAATTAGAGGACTTTAATGTAGTACCCCTCCTCAATCAGCCTCTTTTGTATGTTTTGAGTTACTTCAGTGGTTGTTCTGTGGAACATTATTGTATTTTGATTCGGATATTATGCGATATTATTTCATACTTTATCTGGATTTGTGGTGTATGATTTTATGCAGTATTTCAGTGCTTATGAGTAATGTTATTTTTTATGGATCATTATCATGGATTGACACTTTTCCCTTATATTGCGATGCATTATTTATATGTTGCGTGTTTGCAAGTGTATTGGGATGCGAGGGGATGATTTTTCCTTCACTCACTCTGGTGAGACAGGGAACGTCACGATTCTCCTTCATTGGTGTGTTTACCGTGTCTGTCTATATATTGTCTATATGCACGTGTGGTTTCTTTGGTGCAGGACATTGCAAGTACAAGTATCGGGTAGGTACGTGGTATCGACTCCACCTGGTTTCATAGGTCTGAATGTGCCTTATATATATATCTGATGGGAGTGGAGGAGATAGTTGTTGTACCCTAGCTTGACCGCAGTTACACTCGTGTGAGTATTGTCAGTGGGTTGTGTTTCCCCGTCTAGCTATTATGCGTGTCATGGTGCCTTGGTTTGGTCATTTGAGAGTCGTCATTTGATCTGTCTTGGTTTTGCGTGTTTCTGTTTATTTAAAGGGTTATTTAATTTAAATGGATGATGCTATTTTGTGTTGGCGTAATCATTTAATTAATATGCTCTGTGATTATTGATTTATTTAAATTAATGATGGCTAGATTAAATGATTAAATGGTTTAATTTATTGTGTAAAGTTGCATTGATATTTTTGTGAAATAAAATAATTGCCTAGCCATTTAAAAAGGTTAAATGCTTATGTTGAAGGAAGTATTTATGGAAAAAGAAATAAATAAAAGCTTCACTTTTTATTTTTTCATTTTGGCCTTTTTAATTTAATCATTGGAAAGAAATAAATCTGATTGCGTTTTTGTTTTAAAATATTTAAATTTGATTGGATGAAAACTTTAACTTGGAAGCATAGGTTAAAAGATATTTTTGGGTATCCTTTCTGGGGATTGACGACAGGAGAAGAAGAGGAATTTGGAGAGAAGAAAACAATTATGGAAATCTTCTTGGAAGAGCTGGAGATTCGACCTGGGTTGTAAGACTGGTGTTCCTTTGTTTCCTTGCTGCCTTTGCTTCAGGTTGGATAATCTATTTTGATGTTTTGATTTGAATTTGTATATTTTAGTTTTCTTCCTGTGTGATTGGAAAATGAAATCTGCCTGTAGATTCTTGTTGGAATATTGAAATGGAAGAAATATTGCCTGATATAGTTGATTTTGTGATGCTATAAGCATAGGGTTGCATTCAGGAAAGGAATTGGTCATTTCTTCGTTGATGTGTGTTATTTGTTCATAGCAATCAATTTCTTGTTTTACCTCTTCTTTTGAAAGAAAAAATTTTAACTTGGGTTTGCTGGGTGCATCCTTGTTTCTATGCTGTCAAGAATTGGCTAGCTATTCTTTCCAATGTGTTTATTTCACCATCTACCTTGTTGGTTAACTCTTCCTTGAAATTTTGGAAATTGGCACTGTATGTGTGTGCCCGTGAAATAATTCTGGAAATGGAATGTCCCTTGTGGTTATTGATTTTGTGTCTTTCTTTTGTTTTAGAATGCTTGGAGGCATGTTTCTTGTGCCTCTCTTGTGGATTTTACCGCTCTCGTGATGGGCTTGCCTCATCACGTGGGTCGGTAGTGTCTGCTATCCATAGGTAGCAGAACTACCAGTCGGTAGTACCGCTACCGGTTGGCAATACTGCTACCGGTTGGTAGCGGCAGCCACCGATCGGTAGGGTTGTTACCAGTGGTAGCAGCACTACCGGTAGGTAGTGCCTGTTGCCACTGGCAGCAGCACAACTGCAGGTTGGTTTGACCCCCGCTTAGCTTTGAGCCCTCACCGGTCTCCAAACCGGTTAGTGCTAAGAACTTAAATTTTATAAATGGAATGTTTAAAGTGGTATTGCATGATCTATTGTGATTTTCATGTGATTTTTATTATGTGGTTAATAAATTTATCAATGAAAATTAAGGCATGAATTAGAGATTCAAATTGGTAGATTGGGATATAATCTGAAAATGATTTAAATGCCTGTTTGGAATTCATGTTATAACCGGTTGAATGTTTAATGTGGATTTCATTTATGATGGAACGTTGATTTGGGAATTGAATAATGTGACTACTGCAAGAGTGTTTTATTTCATTTTTTTTCAATCAATGATATTGCAAGTGCTTATGATGTTGATATTCTCAAAGATTGTCTGAGTGTGGACTTGATGTATTTAGCTATCCTTGCAAGTATTTATTATGACATTTTGGTCTGTGGTTTAGTCATGCTATGGTGGTGTAATTGGTACCTTTGACCAAGAGATTTATGTTGGCTTTGTTGTCTTAGCCATGTAGTGTCTTTGCCTTGTGGTTAGTTAAGAGTCAGTATGTCCTTGTTTGATCACTTGTTTCTGATAGTGGTGTTATGGTTGTCTACTTCGCCATAGGGTCCTCGGGGAGTGACCATGCTTGTGTAGTGTCCTTTGAGAGAGCGACTTTCACTTGGGGGTTGCACCCAAAGTGGTAGGTATTACGACCCAACGAAAGTCAGATAATAACTGGTAATCTAATGAATTGATTAGGTGGGTAGTATCATAACATTAATAAAGATAATTGTACCTCGTGCATAGGTGAGTGCTAGTACAGGGCTCATAATGTGGCGAGAAGGCTTTGAATGGAAAACCAACCACCTTGTCTTCACGAAAGGATGGTAGGGTCCGCATAAGACTTAGTTAGAGCCGGAGGTCGGGAAAGGTTACCAGGACAGTGAGTCGGGACCTATGGAGGTTGTACCATGGTATCCATCTTAAGCTATGCGATGACACTCTCTCATTTGGCTCACTTGTGTTTTGTGATGTAAGTTCACTTGTGTTTGTGAAGATGTGTCACCTGGATTCTTGTGGAGTCTTTTGTGTTGTCATGGAGTCGTATTGTTTTGTCGACCATGTCAAGCTTATGCTTGTTTGAGTGTCCTCAGCTATCTCCTAGCACGGTGAGGTGATTCCATTTGGGAATTACATGGTCGGGTGGTAGTGTCACTTCCCATCAAATGTTTGGATTTTTACCTTCATGCGAGGATTGGCTTCGTAGGTGTTCCTGTGGTTCGTGGCTCATGCTTCATCTCATGTTTTGAAGATTATTGGTATTTGTAGACCTATGTGGTCATTGTATCATTGTAATATTGATCTTATGTAACCTTGTAATTGGATGAGATCTATCCCTTATGTTTATTGAGAAGCTATGTATTGGAAGAGCAATGTAATCATATGTTTGGATGTTTTTATCAGTTTCCTTGATGATGTTAGTAAATGCTTTTGAAGTGGAAATTATGTTGTATCCTTTCAATATTTCTATGATGAATCTTCATTTGCTTATGGCTTCTTGTGATCATTGAGTTAATGATGCATATGTGGAGTTATGATTTTGTGGAATTTATTCTTGAAGTTAATTCTTCATTGGTAACCCTTAAGGAATTCTGGTGTAAGTCTTCCGCTTGTGTTATCGTGCATGTTGTGTAAATGCACTTATGATGTTTATACTTAAAAAAAAAATTGTTTCACCCTTGTTGTGGGTTTTCCTTCTAGGTTCCTCGCGGGGCATTACATTTAAGTAGTAAGTCGGAAGCTATGCCTACCTCTACTAGTCAGGATAGACAGAAAGGTGATTGTTAGTGGACTGAGGATGAGAAAAAATATGTTGTGGATTGTATCAATAGAGTTGTTGCTAGTATTGATCAGATGAAGAAGGGTTTTAAAGATGGATTCACCCATGTTGAGGAGAATTACAAGAAAATTCAGGCCACCCTCGTTACCATTATGTCCAAGAGCCATAGAATTGTCAAGAAAATGACTGATGCTATGAATATCACGGTGAATAACCTTGACAATGTTCAATAGGACAAAATATTGATCAACTTGGATGATGATAAAGACAAGAATTAGGGGGATTCTGGCCCCTGTAAGGGGACTTGTTTCTGTGTGTTGCAGGGCAAACTTTCTGATTTCATCTAAGGCATTAAGCTACAAGAGTCTATCCTTTTGAGCTGCAGAGAGAGTCATATCTAATTCTATGATTGTTCGACGTGTCTTATGCTCAAACTCCACAGGCATCATAGCCATTTACCCATACACCACCTCAAAGGGTGTAAAGCCTGTAGTTGTCTTCCACTTAGTCCTATATGCCCAAACTGCTTCTGACAACCTACTAGACCAATCCTTTAGATGGAGGGCTATTGTTTTGGTCAGTATAGACTCAATCTCTATATTGGTGATTTTAGCTTTTCCACTTGCTTGAGGATGGTAGGGGCTTGACTTCCTATGCCTTATATTGTACTCATTGAATAAAGTTGTGATCAAAGTGGAAGTAAATTGTATCCCTTGATCAGTCACAATCTCCCTCGGAACTCCATACCTTGTAAAGATGTCTTCATACAAAAATTCTACTACCTTGTTATATCTGGCATGTTTGAATGTTTTTACCTCAACCCATTTTGTGACATAGTCGGTACACACAAGGATGTATGATCTACCATTTGAGGGTGGATCAATAGGTCCTGCAAAATCTAACCCCCATTTGTCAAATGGTGTAACAACCACCTTTGGATGCAAAGGCATCTCATCCGATCTATTGGGTCTGCCCATCCTCTGACATCTGTCACATTTTCTGGTGTACTTGATTGCATCTTTATGAAAAGTTGGCCAATAATAACCTGTATTCAGAATCTTTATAGCTGTTCTTTTGGCAATAAAGTGTCCTCCACGAGGCTCATCATGATAGGCATGAAGAATGTCATAAGTTTCATCCTCCTGAACACACCTTCTCATTACTTGATTTAGTCCTGTATAGAATAAGCAATCTGTTATCCATGAAAAATTGAAGCTCTTCTCTACAAGTAACCTTCTTTCCATGGGTGATAAATGAGGAGGAATTTTGTTAGCTGCTAGGTAGTTAGCTATGTCGGCATACCATGGAGTGTGTACATTGATTGAAAACTATAATACCCTAAAAATGGTCACCTAAACCATGGGCCCCTAATCTCGACTACATCACCAAGGTCTTAACCAAAGGCAATTAAATTAATCTTAAGAATCTAATTAATTAATTCTCAAATCATCAATGTCACGTGGCAAATAAATCATTCTATATTAATTAAATATTTATTTAATTAATTATTCATTCCAAGTAAATCATTTTAATCAATTATCCTATTTATTTAATTAAATATCCTAGCATATTTAATTAATAAATAAATTTGCCATTAAATCATCAAAAAGGAATTAATTTAAAAAAAGAAATTAACTAAAAAAAAAAAGGAATTGAATTGAGAAAAGAAATCAACTTTAGATATTTCTTTTTCTAAAATTGAGATAACTTGAGAAATCTCAGAAAAGCAATTAAATTGAATAAATCATTTTCTCTAAAATTAAAACTCAAAGCAAATCTTGAGGAAAGAAGTTTAGTTGCATTGAAAAGGCTTTTTCTAATAAAAATATTGAGCAAATAAGAGAAATGTGCATGGAATCAACTAATTTTATCTCTAATGCAAACTCAGATTTATAATCTAAATGCATTCAATCGAGCTTTAATTATAATTTATCTCAAGATCAACTCAATCTAATCTTCTCTGAAACTGAATCAAAGCATCCAATTATTTCAATTCACCTGGATTGTGCTTTCTCTTGAGAAATCTCAACCGCTCATCATTTATTGATGTTGATCGTTGGTCTCTCTTTGGATTCTCTATAAATTCAACCTTTCATCTCTCATTCAAGACACCATGGAGATTTATTGTTATTTTGCAGTTTTTGCTTCGGAGTCATTGAGAATATTGTTCTTTGAGATTATTGCATCTTAGCTTTTTGCATATTTAGTTTAATCATTCATATCTTAATCTTGCATCCATCTAGTTTAATCTTGCATCCATTTAGCTTAATTTCGTGCTCATATGGATTAAATCCTTCGTCTTGGAGTAGTCTAGTCACTTGTATTGCTTAGACAAATATGAGAGCAAGTCTATACTCGTATCTTTAAGAAGGCAATAGGTCGTTTTGTTATGGTTTTTATATTCATTGATTATATCTATCTAACCATGCATGGAATGATTTATTGAAGTGTTTGTGCCTTACAACTTGGAGATTACTACTTTTCAAACACACAAAAAAAATTGCTCATTTGGAAAGGAATCATCAATGGCTGCAGGATCATCCTTTGTCTGCAGTCTGGACATAAAATCTGCCGCTACATTTGCTTTACCTGGCTTGTCTATGATTGTAATATCAAACTCCTGCATAAGCAACAACCATTGTGCCAATCCGTTAGAAATGAAACTTTTATTCATAAGGTACTTGATGGTTGCATGATCAGTGTGCACAAATATCTAATAGCTAGTGATGTAGTGTCAGACTTGTTGAGAGCATAGATAATAGCTAACATTTCCTTTTCTGTAACAATGTAGTTTAGCTCAGGTCCCTATAATTTTTACTAATATAATAAATTGCATTCTCTAGAGTTCCTTGTTTCTATCCCAAGGCTGCTCCAATTGCAAAATATGATGCATTGGTGTGAATGTGCAAAGGGAGAGACCAATTAGGTCCTTTGAGCACCAGAGCAAGGGTTAAAGACTCTTTGAGTTTGGAAAATGCCTTTTCACGTGTTGGTGTCCATTCAAATTCAACATCCTTTTTCAAAAGAGAATACAAAGGGCCTATCATCTTACTAAAGTCCTTTATAAATCTTCTATAGTACCCTGCATGGCCTAAGAAACTTCTGACATCCTTTTGTTTTTAAGGGACAGAGAGATTGATTATTACCTCAATCTTGGCAGGGTCGACTTGAATGCCTGCTTGAGAAATACGATGCCCCGACACTATCCCTTCTTGCATCATCATGAAGCATTTTTCACTATTTAGTGACAAATTATGATCCTCACACCATTGCAACACTTTGCCAAGATTGTGCAATGCTTCCTCAAAAGTAATTCAGTAAGCAATAAAATCATCCATATAGATTTCCATACAATCATGGGCAATATCTAAAAAATATAATGAGGACCACCCTCTGAAAGGTTGCAGGAGCATTACACAAATTAAATGGAAGAACTGAATAGGCATACGTTCCCCAAGGGCAGGTGAAGGTTGTCTTTTCCTAGTCTTTTGGAGCAATTATAATCTGATTATAACCACTAAACCCATCCAAAAATGAGAAGTATTGTTTTCCTGCTAAAGAATCCAACACCTGATAAATGAAAGAAAGTGGGAAATGATTATTTTTAGTGACAATGTTGAGCTCCCTATAATCTACACAAACTCTCCATTTATCTCCTTTCTCAGGAACTATGACCAGAGGAGATACCCATAAACTATCTAAAATAGGATAAATAAACCCTGCATTGATTAACTTTTACAATTCCTCCTTGACTATTTCCCTTAATGCAGGATTGATCCTTTGTTGAGGTTGTCTAACTGGATTACAATCTTCTCTGATATAAATCCTATGAGTGCATAATTTAGGATCTAACCCCTTCATATCATGATAATCCCATGCAAATGCCTGTTTATGGGTCTTGAGTAGTTCTGTCAAAGACAATATTTGATGTGTCGTTAGCTAACTATTGATTTTAAGTATCTTCCTGGAGCAACCTCTACTTGAGCAATTGACTGAATCTTAGACACTTTAGTTAAACAAGAAGTTTGGATTTCCTATGGCAGCAAGGTATGAAGTAGATATGTGGTTACAGGAGAACCCAAAAAAACTAGTAGATGGAAGAAGAGTATGCAAAGGACACACTGGTATACCAGGTAACTGTTGGGTTATACCATAATGATTTTCTACGATGTTAAAGAGTATCTTCTCATCTTCCTGGAGTTCTATGAACGGCTCCCTGGTCAACATCATAAGTTGTTGAATAGAATTAGGTTCCTTTGCTTCTTCTCCTACATTTGGCCACACTATTTTCTCTTGATCAAGTTGAGGTTGTGCAGACGAATACAATACAAGTGTTTTAGTCATGATACCATCTGAAATGGTCATATCCCTTGATCTACACCCTATGTATGCATCAACTGTAGCAAGCCATGACCTTCCCAGAATAATTGGATATCCTCCCAATGTTGCTTTAGGAGAGAGTGCCATAAAGTCAACTGGATATTCCCAAGAGTCTAAGGTGACAACATTAGCCTCAACCATCCCTTCAGGTTAGACGGTATAACTATCTGCAAGCTGCAAGACTATTGGGGTGGACCTAAGACTAGTAATACTGAGTTATTGCATGGAATCCTTGGTCATAACATTTAGAGTTTCTCCTAAATCTATCATGGCATTCTTAATTTGAGTTCCATTGATAACCACTTTCACAACAGGACTGCTAGGGTCAGAGTACTCAGGGACGATAACTCTACCTAACATAATATCAACCAATTGCCCCATTACATGGATTGTCTGTGGATCCTTTTTCTTCCATCCAGGTTTCTTTATACATGTCTCCTTAATAGTTTTACCATATATGGGAATATCCTTAATAGACTAGAATAGTGGAATCTTTACAAATATATGTTTTAACTGATCAATAAGATCAAAAGCTATGTCGTCTTATTGCCTAGCTAATTCTACCTACAATCGTTGAGGAAATGAGGGTGTTCTAACAGGTGTGCCTGAAGTCTCAGATTGAGGTACCTGTTTATGATATGTAGGTTGGTTAGGTATAGTATCTTGTGCAATTTCCTCTAATGCTAATTTAGTTATAACTAAGGAGATGGAGTAGGTAAAGTTGTTCCTAACCGCAAGTGAATGTCACTTACACTGAGAGAGTATACAGGATATTCATTAGGATTCACTAAATAAACTTGTTGTTGTTGCAAAGGTTTATTATTAGGGCTTGGCATAGGCTGAGTTGGCAATTGAGTGGACTTAGGTGGAGTAGAATTAGCAGCTGATGGCATTACGGCTAGCTATTGGGACTGTTGTGGTGGTTGCAGGAAACCAGAGGATTGATTTGGCCATTGTTGACTTCCCCTCCATTGAGGTGACTGTTGCCAGTTACTCTAGGATGGCTGCCATGGACCCTAAGGTTGTGACCAATTCCTTTGCAGTTGCTGCCACTGAAAGGAAGAGTTTTGATAACTAGGCCAAGAATTTGGGGATTTATTCCAAGACTGAGGTATATAGTTCCCAAAGTTTTGGGAATATGGAGGTTGCCATTGGTTATTTTGTGCATAAGAATTCATATAAGGACTAGAAAAAGATAACGGATCTTGTGGCATACCTTGTCTTGGGGGCCATGGCCTTCATTGTTCAACATATAAGAGTTACTCATCATCTCCATAAATTGTCTTGTAATCTGGAGAAGCTCGGTGACTGTCACTTTTAGCAAGAAGCTTACATTTGCATTCCTTTTTCTTCTACCTACAATGAGGACAAAATTAAGCGATAATTGAGCTTCTTCATGCCTCTTCTTTGCTTCAAGTGTATCCAATTGAGTGGGCATGTTATTAATAGTGTCCTCCTTGTAATCCTTTAGCAGACGAGTTATATCCATCCTTGAAACTGTTGAATAGTGTAGTACCCCTCCTCGATCGAACTTGTTAGACTCATATTTTACTGTTGTTTACTTTCGGTGGATACATTACCACTATGTGTTATTCAAGCTTATTTGACATTATTTCATGCTTTAACTGGATGTGGGATGCATGCTTTATTTATGGTATTTCAGTACTTGTGATTAGTATTATTTTATGGATTATTGTTATGAATTGACATTTTTACTTTACATATGCGATGTGTATTTATATGTTGCGTGTTTGCAAGTGTATTGGATGCGAGGAGATGATTTTCCTTCACTCACTCCGGTGAGACATGGACGTCACGATTCTCCTTCATCGGTGTGTGTGTTGTGTATTCTATATTTGTATATATGCATGTGTGGTTTGATGATGTAGGACATTGCAGGTACAAGTACCGGGTAGGTACGGGCTATCGTCTCCACCTGGCTTCATAGGTCTGAGCATGCCTTATTTGTCCGATGGAAGTGGAGGAGATAGTGGTTGACCCTAATTTTACCCCAGTTACACTCTTATGAGTGTCATTAGTTGGTCGTCCTTTTTGTTTCTTCGGCCTTCAAGTTTTGTTTGTTTGACTTTTTCAGAGTCTTTGTATGGGCTTTCTCGGTTTGTGTGTCTGAGTGGATTAGATTATTTATTTGAGTTTATGGCATCATTTCATAGTTAGTATATTTAATTATGTATTATTATGCATTTGTGATTATGGATTTGATTAATTAAATGAAGTAATTAAATTTAGTTTGCAAATTGCATTATATTAGAAATATAATGTTATTTAAATTTAGTGGAAAATAAATAAAATTAATTGCATTTATTGTTCTCTAGATTTGAAAAAATAAAATAAAGAAATAAAATAGAGTTAAATTACTTTCCTTAATTAGTTTTTTAGAAAGTTAATTAAATGGGCATGAGAAAAGAAAAATAAGGAAATGAATGATTTTTGCAAATTACTTTCCTTTTACTTTTTGGAAATTAGGAAAATAAATTCTTTTATTATTATATTAATATTATGTTTTTGGGGAAAAAGATTTTTGGAACCTAAAAGTTGAGGTAAAATATATTTTTCTTGATTAGGAGGCAGTAGACTTTTGGAATAAATTTTTTATTTTCTTGGATGCATGTTGGCGAAGTAAGAATCAGAGGTTGACTGGAAGGAGGGATTGGTTTGGGAGGTTGCAGGGTTGAGCTCTTCCACAAGATTCTTCTAGGAAAGCTTCACAGGTTGGATAGCCTTTGCGTGGTTTTGTTTTTTTTAAAAATAATAATAATAATTTAGGATGAATCTCCAATCTTTGTCTATGGAGATTCTTATGTTTTATTTATTTCCTTTCTGTGTATTTATATAGTTTTGTTATTTGTGAAATTGTAGGGGGTTATGCTGGCAAAATTTTGCCAGATTTACCCTCCTTTGTTCCAAATAAATTCTTCCTGTGCATTTTTTGTGTTCTTCCTGTATGTCTCAGAGATTTGAGTTTTCTGATGGATTTATTTACCTGTAAATTTCTATGTTTGGACTATAGTTTTATGTTAGACATTTTATTAAATTTTAAAATAAAAAATTATTTACTTGTGATTTTTTTAGACTCTTTTGTCTCAGAGTGGGGAAGTCCAGATTTTAATAATCTTTGTTTCAAAAAAAAAAAGAAATTTTTTTGGGCGGGGGTGGGGGGGGGGGGGGGGGGGGCTGCTATCGTAGGGTAGCAGTGCTACCGTATGGTAGCAGGGCTACCCTACGGGTAGCAAGGCTACAGTCAAACATACATTTGCCTTCCTTTGTGTGCCTGTAGCAGTAAGTTTATGATTCAGGTTTTATTTATTTTTATGTTATATATATATATATATATATATATATATATATATATATATATATATATATATATATATATATATATATATATTGTAAAGCGGAAAATCGCGATCGAACCCTAGTTGCTCTCCCCTCTTCCAACTCCAAGGAGAGAGAAGGGAGGTCGCTAGGGTTGATGGTTTTCACTTGGGAGACTTTACATTCAAAAGAGGGGTTGAAACCCACAAGATCCAATCCCACGCAATGCAAGATTGGATGCTAAATGAGTTTCAAGGGTTATGACAGCAAGGCTACCCTCTTTTGTAAAGAATGTGCATAGAAGAATTAAGCTAGGAATGCATAGAAAGTGAGAAAGATTCGCTTATAAACTGAGATAGGAATACAGTATGAAGCTGCGGACCTGGAATTAGCAGTAAAATGTCGATACGGCACTGTCCTGCAAATTTGAGCGAAAGTTGCCGGGACGATGGCGCCCGAGCGCCACGGTCCTCCGAAAAATCCGCGAAACGAAGGGGGATCTGTTCGTCTCTGCACAAGGATTCCAGATCTTCAATTTCAGCCGCGTACCTGCAACCTACACACAGAAAAGTGAAGACGATTGGGGGGTTAGGGATTAGGGATTTGCCTTTAGGTCAAACCCCAGTTTTGGAATTAACCAAGAAATGAGCAATGCTGTAAATGTAAATGTCTGTAATGTAAAACAAGTACTAATACCTTGTTGTAAGGATGTTTGTATCCTTATGTGCGAAGGTATAGATGTTGTATGTTGTATGTTGTAGTAGTATGTAGTAAGTGATCTCCTCTTCAATGGTTGAATCCTTGTCTTGAATGCAACACTTAGCCTTGAATGGAGACTTGAAATGATCAATTGCTTGAAGGAATGCTCGAATGCTTGAATGATTGAGTATAGTTTCCATGCTTGTACACATATGCCCTCCTTCTTCTTACCCAAATGGGAGAGGAAAATGTAGTTTATATACTTGCCAATCAGGGTTAAAAGACTGATTTTTCCGACCTTAGGCCGACCAGGAAATATTATTTCCAATTTGCAAACAAAAAGACCTGAAGTCCCATAGGAGACCGGGCCCAAAATAGGGCCAGGGACCAGGGCGCTGGGCGCTCTGGTCCCACCTCCCGGGACAGCAGGGTGCAAAGGAGGTTCAGGCCAGGGTGCTTGAAAATGCAGTTTTTGGTGTCGTGGACAAGTTTCGGGGTCTCCATTCAGGTTTCGTGTTGCGTCACCATCGTGAAGACCGAAATGCAGTCGAAATTGCAAGTGTCGCAATTTTAGGATGCTACATTTAGCCCCCACTTTAGCGGGAGTATGTATGCTCATACTTCCAGTAAAGTACAAGGAAACAATAGTGAAAGACTTTCACCACGTCAAGGAGGCAAGACACACCAAGCCCCCAGTGGACTAAGGATCTTACGACTTCGATTGACAAAGTAAAAGGGAAGATCACGAGGGAGAACCATGACTGTCAGTAGTAAGGTTCCCTCACTATGAGTCATGCAAGAGAAATACCGAAAATTTTCAAGGCAAAGCTGCGTTCTCCAAGAAATTTTCATGTATCCTGAAGGGATAGACAGGGTGTATGCCCCCCTACATTAAAGCGATCGCACACGCCTCAACGGGGGTGATTGTTTTAACGTAGTGATACACATAAGAAATGAGAAAGGAAAGGAGCACGCTATCGCAAGGATTTAGCCCCCAAGTGTGAGATAAACCCAAGGATAATATACACAAAACACAAAGCACGAGGTGACTTCGCTTTCCTCGGGGTCAGTATGCTGTATGATAATTCATGTATATCATATGTATGTATGCATAATTGTTCTTCATTCCCCAATCAAGGAAGGTCACCTAGAAGAAGGGAACACATGTGTCTTTTGAGTCAACATGAGAGAGACCAAAAGAGATCTCAATGCTTTGCATCATCCTCAAGTAGACAACACTAAGGACAACAAATAGAAGAATGAGAATAACATATAGAAGAAGTAACACAAGAGAGGAGGAGAGAATCTGCTATGCTAATGTAACTAGTCTAGCACATCATCTACCCCTCGATCTTGCTGATCAATGTTTCGGGAAGGCAGGGAACACGCTAGAGGAGGAACATTCAACATAGCAGATGGAGCTATCACAAGATCCAAACAAGGGCTATGTTCATGTTCCAAGCCATGCTGTTCTTGTCTAGGAGCTAGGATAAGTGCTTTAGAAAATTCATTAGATAAATGGTTATCAATATCAACAAGTTCATATTCACTATCAGAAGCAAGAGAAGTAACATTTTCATCATGAATAACATTTTCATCTATAGCATCATCAAGATTTATAAAAATAGGGTCTTTAATTCGCACAGGATCAAGACCATCATGCATCTTATGTTTTGGAGATTTTGGCGAAAATGGAATAATGCTTGTTGAAGGTGTTTTTGGAGATTGCAAAGTTTGAGAAGCAGTTGCTTGAGCTCTAAGGCGACGCTTTCGTCGGCGTTCACGTGCAGAACGATTACGTCTAGTCTTAGTAGGAAATGGAGAAGATTGAGGAGGAGGAATGTTCTCATCCTTATCACTTGGGTGTTTAGGTTGTGGTCTCTTAGGTTGAACAATAGGAGAAGAGGAAGGTCTCTTCTCTCCATAAGAGGAAGGAGGAGGAACTGCTCCATATAAGGGAAGAATATTTGGTTTAGGAAGGAGACCAAGTCCATCATGACGAGGAGGTATAGGTCTACTCTTAGGAAGTTTATTAGATATAGGCATAGTCACATCCATAGGGATGGGTTGGGTATCTTCTTGAGGAAAGACATTAGTTTTGTCTTTCAAAGGAAGAACCTCCTTCTCAAGAATGATAGGAATATCAAGTTTAGGTGTTCTAGGTTCACTTAGAGATAGGATCATATCTGTTTTCCACTTTTGATAAGATTTGAAAAGATGATCACTTCGCGGAGGAAGAGATTGGAATTGTTTAGGCCAAAAGTAATCAATAGGAACGCTAGAAGTTCTTTCAGCTGGTTTAAAGAGACTATGATTGACAGTAACAACTTCACCATTATGGGGAAATTTCAAACACTTGTGAATAGGAGAAGCAATAGCTTTCATGGAAGATAGCCAAGGATAGCCAAGCTTCACACGAAATTGTTCAGAAGATGGAATAATAGCAAAGTTCACATCAAGGGATTTGTTATGGACCTCAATAGGCAATGTAATAGAACCAATTGCAGGAGAAGAAAATGCATCAAATAGTTTCACAATCACATCTGTTTTGTCATATATCACTTGATTCAATTGCAAAGTAAAAAGAAATTCTTTATTAATAACATTAACCATGCACGAAGGATCAATAAGCACTCCACGGCAAGGTGTATTCTTGACTTTTGCAACTATGTATAAAGGACCATCAGGTGCCCTAATGGTTTCACTGGAATCAAATGTGATGGAAGGTTCTTTAGGGTTTTCTTGCTGCTCTACAAAGTTAATCACATTCGGAGTTATAGACACAAGTCCATCAGATGAGAGAGAGGAATCATTAGCCTCAATTGCATTAGAGGTATGAGAAGGTAATGGATCAGTGAAAATCTGAAGATTTTGATTAGGAGGAGCTACATATGTATTGCCTTTATCATTCACTCCAGAAACAGAAATAGTATTATTATCAATCAAATCTTGAATTTTACCCTTTAAAGAAAAACATTTTTCAGTATCATGCCCAGGCTGACGATGAAATTGACAAAAAGATTTGTTATCAAAATAAGGTGAAGTAATCTTTGCAGGATCAATTTGCCTTATAGGAGGAAGAGTAAGCACATTTTGTTCCAATAACTTATTCATAATACTATGCAATGATTCATTCAAAGGAGTATACTTTCTTTCTTTCTTGAAAAATTTAGAAATAGGAGACACACCTGATGCTGCATTCACATTGTTGTTGATGATGTTTTCATTGAATTTGATGGAATCTCTGTTCGGTTTAAACTTCCCAAATGGTTGTTGAATGCTATCACCCTTATCACTTGGAGCCATAGGATGTGATTGTTCCATTTGACTCACAGTCAGTTGATAATTGTGAAGAGTTGCACACAACTGTTGGAAAGAAGTAAACTCAGAAAACAGAAGTTTGTCTCGAATATCTTTTTATAAATTAGAAATAAAGATTCTTTGAATATCATTGTCAGGCACTGGAAAATAAATTTGAGCATACAAATGCTTATATCTACCAATGAAATCAGTCACTTTTTCCTTAACACCTTGTTTACAATGCATTAAATCAATCAAAGTAACTTTAGGACTTATATTGTTTTGAAATTGTTGAATGAAAGCATTTGCAAGTTGTTCGAAAGAAGTAATAGAATAAGAAGGCAATGAGCAATACCATTGTAGGGCTTTGTCTCTTAATGTTCTAGTGAACAGTTTTGCAAGCAACCTTTGGTCATAAGCAAAATTAGTACATATTGTTTGAAAAGTCTTAACATGTGTTAGAGGATCACCTTTACCATTATAAAGCTCCAAATGCGGGATTTCAACATGTTTAGGAGGGATAGCTCAAACAATGTCAAGAGAAAGTGGGCTCGCAACATCAAATGTGGGCACACTAAACTTAGATTGATTCATAGAGGCAATTTGTTGCTGTAAAGAAGAGACAGTTTGTGCAAGATTGTTAATGGTCGCTTCAGTCGAAGAATTCAAATTAGATGTGTTAGATTGAGATGGAGGTGTTATGTTATTGAAAGAAGGTAAAGAGTAAGGTGGTGGGACTCTATGATAGTTAGTCATAGGAGATGATTGGACAGGAGGAACACTACAAGGAGGAATGGAATGGTTAAACGAATTGCCCCCTTGCGTCATGTTCATTTATGGAGATATAATAGGAACACTCATTGAAGGAATGAATGAAGAAGTCGGATTAAATGAAGGAAGAGGGTTAATTGAAGAAGAAGGATTGCCCCCATGACTGGTGATCACAGGAGGAATGTCTTGTGTAGAAGTAGCCATTATGTTTGATGTAAAGGTAGGTACGCTAGCAATAGAAGTCATCAAGGGAATAGAATGATTGACTTGAGTAGGAGGTTGTGTATAACCCAAATTTTCAGCACAACTCTTCATAGGCATCACATTCGAATCCACAATGTGTGCAATACCACGCAAAATATCAATTCCATTCTTATCACTTTGAAGCATACGTTTTAGACCCTCAATTAAAGGAAGAGCTTGACTATCAGGGTATTCTTGAGACATCCATTATCGAAAATCATCAAATTGGTTATCCAATTTCGAAAGTTGTTCTTCAGAAACCTCATGGAGAGCTTCTTCATCATTAGGAGGATTAGAGGAATTACCCATGTCGTCGTTAAAAAGGCTATTCAAATTAGGTTCCATCTCCTCGGTAATTAAACCTCGGAAAGACTTAATTCTACGGTTTCGTCTAACGGGAATAGTGTAAGTAGGGTTTATTGTTGTAAAACTCATGCACTAGAGAGGGAGAGAAAATTTTGAATTTAGAGGTAGCAATTTTCAGTAAAATCAGCCAATCTTTTGGATTTAAGCTGTTAAATATAATCAGGACAATCTCCCGAAATTTCAGAAAAAATGTCAGGGACCGTGGCGCTTCGGAGTGCACACGGTCCAGGCAACTTTTTTTGAAATTTGCAGGGATGAAAGTTATGATGATTTTAGAGCTAATCTGAAAAAATTGAGTGGTTTTACGATCTGTAGATAGGCCAAATTAAAGTTGCAATCTCGAAATTGAACTCTACCAAGATTGTCGAAAAATGGAAAATTTGAATTTTGAAAAAGAGAGGGAAACTGAAATTTTGAATTTTATGATTTTAGAGGGAATACCGAAAGCAATGCAAGTTTTGAAATTCAAAAGTTGACTCAATTTCACGCAAAATTCAATTTTGAAAGCGGAAATTAAAGTTGTTGTAATTAAGCACTTAATTTCAAAAGTCACAAATTGCAAGAATTTGAATAAAGCACTGAAATTCTTAATGAATGCAAACACACTTTTCAGATTTAGGACAGTAAGAACACAATTTTGACACAAAATTTCAATTTCAATGATTTTTGAATGATTAGAAGCGTTAATCCAAGCAATCCCTAGACCAACTTTGACTTTAATTTTGAAAGTGTTATAATTGATAAAATCAGCCAAAATTTTGGATTTTAGCAGGAAAATACAGTAAGATCTAGCTCTCGAAATTTCGGAAAAAATGTCGGGGACGATGGCGCTCGGAGTGCACACGGTCCTCGCAACTTTTTTCCAAATTTTCAAGGATGAAAGATATTGTGATTTTATTGCGGAATCCAAAGTTACAGCTGATTTGGAGATGTTTTGATCAGTGAAATTGTCGGACAAAGGTTGAATCAAGAGGG